>NW_028324300.1:13894439-14194439 GCF_058129835.1 Hydra viridissima
GGAACATTTTACGGTTTTTGAGAGTTAGCTTATACAGTAAACTAACGAAATTCGGGTCTATTTCCACCAGCCGCTATTCAGCTGAGTTCTCATGAACTGGATCATTTGATGCCTTCCACTCATCAAGGAAGCGGTGATCCGTCATGTAAGCCAGGAAGTGAAAGAGTTGAGTAACTACTCCAAACCTCTTTTTATTTGCATCCTGGTGGTGGACCAGATCATTATTCTTCATCAGTGAGTACCAGACGTGAACAGCATCAGTGAGATGACAAGAGTCTCCATGCATTCGGCGGCTCCGAATGTCTTAATTTTTTCAAAAAAATTGCTAGCTTCTCTATATAATTCAATATACAACTGTTTGGAATATTTAAAACTACAAATACTTCATTGAGGATCGAGAAGCATAAATCTGGAATTTTTTTCTCTGCTCCAGAACCAACAATGTTGTGCAAAAAACTCTTTTTCCATCATAAACTGAGTGGGAAATAATTGGATCATTCTGAATGCTTGACCACCCATCATGCCAGATAACCAGTGTAACCTTTTGTTCTCAAGTTCCTTACTAATTTTAATTAAGAGAACATAAAGCAGCTCTTCTCCTAATTTCTTGAAATTTGTCGGAATATATCCAGGCCGCAGAAGTGAGCTAAGCTTTTGAAACCATTGCACCTCAACTAAGTTAAATGATAGGTTTGAGCTAAAGAAAAAGTCGGCAATCTGCTTATCTAAAGAATCCTTCTCATAGGTAGATGTCCTGACAACAAAACTATTCAGATTAGAAGGTTTCAGAGTAATTGCTTGAGTTGGGGTGAAAGTAGTGTTCTTATCAACCCCAGAAACTTCCTCCCAATCACATCTTTTTTTTCTCCTACTTTCAAATGACATTCTTTTCTTTATTTATGCTCAAAGTTTTAGAATATTTTAATTATTAAAAAGGAACAGTAAGGGTTCCAAGGGTTCTGTAGCTTTTTCGCAGCAAAATCATAGTTGCAATTAAATTTGAAAACGTTAAAAAACGCAAACGTTACAAGATGATACTTAAAAACTTATCTTTTTTTATTTTACTCTATCTCTACTTAATACCACTTTGCTAAGTTACTGGATGGACGCAGTATATGGCTAAGGATGTAGGGAGGGAGCATGCATCGTTCTGTATATGATTTTTGTTTAAAGGTATTATGAAATTTAGAAAAATTAACGAATGTCTCGCTTCCCTTTGTTTTATCATTCGTTTTTAAGGTTCTTAAATATTTTTGTAATCGTCGTGTTCTATATCTATTGCTTTTCGCGCTGCAAATTAAAGTGACCAAATAATTTTTAGGAACGCGCTTTTTAATGAGAGCTCTTTCGTATTTTTTGTTCTGCGAAATAGTCAATAACCAAACAAAAAAACAACAACAAACCGAAAACAAGTTTAATGTTTATTGTGTAATTATTATTGAATGTTTATTAAGTGGACTGAAAGCGAGGGTATATTTCTCTTTGAGATATAAATTAGTGATATCATACAAGTACTTGATAAAATATCTTAGTTTTTACCATTTGTTTACAGTATTAAATCTTTCAGATTGCAGTATTAAGTTTTTCAGCTTCACTGAAAGTCACTTGAGCATTGAATTGCACTTAATGCTACTATTATAATTCTTTTAAATTTAAAATCTAATGCATAATGTGAATTCAAATGTCTAAATTAATACGGTGTTTTTGTTTGTTTTTTATGATTTTTTAAGTTAGATGCTCTACATAAGAACACAAAATACGAATTAGGTTTCAAAAGTCAAATCTTAAAGCTTTGGTGCTTTTTTCACTGAAACCAAAATAATTTGTATAGAGTATCCATGAGAAGATCAATAATTAACTATTAGTCTATCATTAAACTATATGCTCATACAAAAAAAAGTTTAGATTATCAACTTTTTGAATATTTTACTAAGATTTTAAATTTTGTTATGCCCACCAAACATAAACACTTCATTGAAATTAAAAGTTAGTTTGACAACTTCTGTGGAACAACAATAGTTCTATCCCATAGTAACTTATCTGATTGATTTTCAGACAATGTATTAGTTCATTTGTTGTAAGATTTAAAACTTCTAAACTGGTTATTAGTTTCCTAAAATTGATGCAAACAATTTAGAAAACTCTAATTTGGACATCATCATGATGTAGACTACAGACATTATATAAAAATATACATGTTTTAGTTTTATGTTCCTTTATTAGTTTTCTAATAAATATTGGGTACATAACCTATGTATAATTAACAAATCTCCAATAAAGTAATACAAGTAATAAATATTATGCTTTGTAAATAGCTAACATTATATTGTTACATATAGATTAATCTAATTAAATTATTTAAAAAGATAACTGAGAATTATTGCTGAATGAATTTATGGAAGGTATGTAAAGATGTTTTTTATTTTCTTAAGTTTACTTTCTAAAGTGCCATATTAATTGAAAAAGATTTTTAAAAAATGACGTTAGCAATAATAGTAAATAATGCTGGTAGTGTCTTCAGAGAGAATTGGCAGTGACAAAAAATTTTCAAAATTTGTTGTTGAACAAAACATTTGTGAATTACCCTTATCATTTATGTTCTTGAATATCTTAATAATCATCAGCTAAGCCTAAAATGATATTTTTATTCAAATCTAAAGTTAATAGAAAATACAAAATTTTCATTGTTGTTAAATTAATTTTATGAAATTCGCATGATTCTAATACTAATGTTTGTAGAATTTTAAAAAAAGTTTTTAAAAAAATATCCATTATTTTACACACTAAATTAATGTAAATAATTTTTGTAAGATATTTTTTAGACCTATTTAAAATTTTTTAGGTATACAAATTGGTAAAGAAAGAGATGACTTGAAAGCTGCTAGAAAACGTACACAAGAACGGTTTGAAGCCTTACTTAGTGTTGAGTCTGGTGGTGATGGCAGCAGTAAAGTGTTAGTTATTAATTGACTTTTTATGCTCAATTTAAAAATATATTATAAAATTGTAAATATTTTGATTTTCAATATACAATAAAGAAGCTAGAAAACTAAAGTATTATTACAATATAAAGAATTGTTAATCATAAGGAGTTTTTGGTGTTAAAGAAAGTTGTGTTAGGAAAGTTACTTATTAGGAAAATTACTTATTAGGAAAGTTGCGAGGTCCAAGGTTTCAAGATACAAATATTTAATATTCAGTATTTTGATATTCTTATGTATTTTATACTTTTAAAAAGTTAATTTTAGCACTGTCAGCATTTGCTTTAGAATCATATTTTAAGTACTCATCAAGATAAGAAGAGAAGTAATTGTTGCTGTAGTAATCACTGAACCTTTTTATGGTTCATATAATTTGCCAATGCTGACTTTTTTGTCAGCATATTAAAATATTTTTTACTTTGTGAATTTGCATATCTTGTTTTATGTTTCCCCCCAAACAAGTCAGTAATAAAATTCAAAAAAGGAGCTTAAAAGTGATGTAATCAAGAATAATTTTGAATCTATTTCATGTTTCTTCCAGCTAGAAATAATTGTTTGAATTTAAATGTTGTATTGGGATCCACAAGTAGAATTATTTTCTCATCATCATTTATGCCCCCAAACATGTAATCTGTAGTTACAACTGTAATCAAACTGTTATTCATCTGTAATGCTGCTAATTTTTTTGCCATTTTAAACATTAGTTTTTATCATAGTTATCATACACCTATTTTTAGTACTGTACCAAAACCTAGGCGCCAAAGGAAAAAAGAAAGAAACTTGACTGATGAATCATATCTAAGCATGACAAAAAAAAATCCTGATCTTTCTAAAAGAAGAAGTCAGTCACAGGAATCTCTTTTAAAAGGTTAGCTTTAACTTAAATATAATTGTTAAAAAAATATTGCTTGTATAATTCATTCTTTATATTATTGCTTGTATAATGAATTGCTTATTAATAGTCAGTTTATTCACTTGCTTAACCTCTTGATGAGATAGTGCAGCAAATTTGTATATATTTTAAAGATAAGGTTTGTTATTGGTTTCAGGAAATCATAATGAGTCGTCTTTAAAACCTGAAGTTGAAAAAGAGAAAAGAAAGAAGCCAGAAAAGAAAAGAAAAACAAAGTTAGTACATTTTTATAAAGTTTTCAAAAAAATGGTGTTTAATAGCATCTACACCACAAAAGACTATGGCAAAAAGTTATTTTTTAATCATGCCATATGTTTCATGATCAAAAGTTGTATAAAAGATTAATAGACCTAATGTTGTTTGATCAGTATTGATTAAGAAGCTATAATTATTATCATCAATCTTCATTTTTATTGGCAACCTATTATCGTTATAGTGAAACAGTTGATGTCATGATCATCTGTAATGTTGTGGATTCAATAGAGTATATCATACAACAATGCTGAATAATATCCTAAAACATTTCTTATTTCACTTTTTAATTATATCCATATGTTAGAAAAAAATATAACAATCTTAACACTGAAAAAAAGCTGAATAAATGTATGTGATAAATGTCCCAGTTAATATAATTAGAAATAATATTGAGATGAACAAAACCTGTACTTAAATATTTTTTTGGAAAAGTTTCTTTTATTATTGTTGTTAGAAAAGCTAACACTGACTATGATGGTGCGCATGAGAAGACTATGATTCAAAATTCAAATACAGATGATACAGTTCACGATAAAGCTGGTGAAGTAAATTTCAGTTCAGAGGTAAATTTGTCTAAATGTATCTTCTTTAAACAATCTACCAACATCATATGCAGATAAGATCATCTGTGCAATTTGTCCTAGACCATTTGGCGCCATAAAATATCTCTCAGTGATTTTTTTTTTTTTACTAAGGTGAGCTAATAAACATGTATTACTTGTTTAACTGGTTTTTCTTGTATAAATCTTATAGAAAAAAAGCTCAAAAATAAGAAAAAAGAAAAAAAATTGTAAGAATTTTTATTTTTTGTGCTAAATGTTTATTATTTATATCGATTCATGTTAATTTATAACTTCTATGTTTATTTATTAATATCATTCCTGTTTTTTTTCCTATTTTAATATATAAATGGATAATTGTGTATTTATAATGTCATTAGTTTTGAAAATTCTTATTAATGCTTTTGAAATAGCATTATGTATTTATGTGTATACAATTAACTGTACATGTTATTACCAGAGATGCTAATGTTAATTGTTATTTATTTATTTTTTTTGTTAAACAAAAGTCATTATTCACAATTGAGTTGTACTAATAAACTAGATTCATTTTGCATCACCTTTTTTTATTTTTTTGCAACGTTATGTAAGTTAAATTAACAGTAGGGTTATTGACTATTATCCAATTTTATGAGGAAGTTATAAATTTTCTAAATATGAATCTCGGTCATTAAGACCGAGATTGCTCATTTAATATGCAAAAAAACATTAGCATCAATCCTAGATTGCTCATTTAATATGCAAAAAAACATTAGCATCAATCCTAGATTGCTCATTTAATATGCAAAAAAACATTAGCATCAATCCTAGATTGCTCATTTAATATGCAAAAAAACATTAGCATCAATCCTAGATTGCTCATTTAATATGCAAAAAAACATTAGCATCAATCCTAGATTGCTCATTTAATATGCAAAAAAACATTAGCATCAATCCTAGATTGCTCATTTAATATGCAAAAAAACATTAGCATCAATCCTAGATTGCTCATTTAATATGCAAAAAAACATTAGCATCAATCGTAAAAAATTATTTTTTGACTTTTTGATCTCGGCTCCTGTAGTTCACCAGGTTCAAAATAGTTATATTTTAAACTCAGGTTAATTTTTTAATTTTTTAAATTTAACTTGTTTTAGTTTCTCATTCAGAACGCATCATGCAAGCTCTTAATACAAAAAAACACGATGATGGTACGATGATCAATTTTTTATAAAATTTTTAGTTAATACTTCAGAATTTGTTTATAAACTTTTTTTTTAAATTCATAGTTTTTTTTTTTATCTGTAGGATTGCTATTTTGTGTAGTCATTCACAAAGCTGATGAATTACGTCCAGATTTTCGTATTAGACATCCAGTAATCAGAATTCATGTTGTAAATATGAATAATGGACATTACATAAAAAAGACAGATCCGTATGTCCATTTTACTTTTGACAAGGATTAGTATAGCTTGAGGGCTAAAATAGGGTACAAATTTTCTATGCATTAAAATTTTAGAATGAGGAAGGTTTTATCATTATATGAGAATGAAAATATTGATTATATTCTCCCAGTGTTGACTCAGCCTTATGATATTACTAAGCACAGGTAAAAAAATTTATCTTTAGATCGAAATTTTTTTTTCAATATCATATAAGAATTTATACTTGTATATCATGTCATGATTTTTAGTAATTTTTATGAATTATTTTACAATATTTCATATTTAAAATTTAGATGCCTTACACCTCAATGGAATGAAACAATGCTTTATAATGAAATCTACTCATATTTTTTGCAACGAGAGCCTGATGATCCACCTGTTATTTTATTTTTTGAGGTGGTTAACAGCTTTTCAATTATTAGTGAAGCAATTTTACATAGCTAAACATTAAATTTTTTAGTGCTGCATTTGAACCAAATTGGTTTAATAATTTCAACGCTTAAAAAGCCGGCTTAAAAATTAATTAGTTAAGATTAGCAAATATTTTATTAAATAGTTTTAACTAATTAAAAGGAAGCATGTTTCCTTAGATAAATTTTTAAAAATTAAAATTTTTCAGTTACTAGATTTTGCTCTGATGACTACTAAACTAAAAGATCTCTCAAAAACAGACCATGGTTGGCATAGATTGGCATGGGCATTTCTAAAGGTATTATTTACTCGCTTGGTGTTTCTTATGTTACTATTTGCCCATTTATAACATTTTACAAATGGCTTTAGATAGTGAGTCCAAATGGGATCACAAACACTGGAAGAAAGCTTCGTCTACAGTTTTACCAGCCAATTTCAAAAATTAAAGTTACAAACAAGGATGAGAATAAATCAGTTGATGCAAGTGGTTTCTAAAGTTTCATAAAATTTTTTTATTTTTTCAACCTTTAATTCAGTTGTATTTTTTTAAACTTAAAAGAAAATGAACTGGTTAACAGGTACAATATGATATGAGCAAATCACTAAAACAAAAAATAGTTAAATTATATTTCATTATTAAGTTGCAGCAACTTACTTTCATGCTGGCTTTTCATCATCTATCTTTCATAGCCTGGATTTGAAATAATTTTTTCTGTTTTTAAAATTATTTTAGTAAGATTTATAGCTGTGTGTATAATAAGTTGTAGTAAATATCAGTGTATGTGATGCTAAGGGGCAATGTAAGTTCATGGATGCTTATTTCTTATACTTTTATGCTTAGTTCATTACTATTTGTTTGTCATTGGATTATATTTCTTATGCTTAGTTTATTTAAGCTTATTAAAGGTTTAAGGTTTCTTTTAGAGAAACTTTTAAACCTAAATATGGAAAACTTAAATTTTTTCTCATAAAATCAAATTTCAGTGACTTTAACTTTTAGAATTAAACTTTTGAAAAATATTTAGTTAATATCTAAAATATTATTTGTAGTTTTATAGCATATTATAAAAGAGGTCAGTTCCAATTCTTATTTGTTTTTCAGATTTTTGATTGGTGGAAATTTGGTGTCCTGACAAAGTACCCCTCAACTTTATATGTTACAGTCAAAGGTGTGCTACCTCCTAGTCAGCTAAACCCTACTACAAGATCAATGTTTCCTTTGCAAAAGGTACTTCTTGCTTTTGTTTTTTTTTATGAAGTAAACTTCTTTAAAAAATGATATTTACATCTGATTTTTTATAAATAGGGTATAATAGTTTATTAAATTTATGAATGCAAATTTATGAGTTCTCGTTTTAAAATTTTATTCAAAATCCTGGTTTAAAATCATTGTGAAGTTGATTTTGAGTTCTGATAATCTTTTGTAATTTAGGAGGAGGGTGGTATAACTTTTGAAGAGCTCAACTCAACATTAGATAGCAGAACTGCTATCAGGTAAGTTTAAAAAATGCCTAAAGAATTATTTAATTTGTTAGGTATTTATTTATTTTCTTTTTTTTTACTAGTGACCAAGAGAAAGATGAACCTTCCTGGATCAAACTTCCTGGTCAAATCAATAGAATACCAAATAGTTTGTACATGAAGCTTCCTGCAGCAAAGAAGGGATGTTCAGTTGTAAAGTTTTCAAGTAATGGCAAGTGAGATATGTTTCTCAAACATTGGTTATATGTTTATAGTTTCATTATTATATTTATTTCATTTTTTACCTATTTTTCTTGCTAAAAAACTAAAATCAAAAAAAGTTTGTTATTAATAAAAGTACTTCATATTATCATGTGTGCATTGATGAGTTTTTAAAATGATAACATGTGAGTACTCATTTAACATGATACTGAAGTTCTACTAATTCATAAATATAAACTTTATGTTTAAAAGTTTTTATATTTTCTTCTGTTTGTCCTGTTTATCTACTGTAATTCAATCAGTTGTTTGCTAAAAATCTTCTTGCTGCGTATACAGGTATCTTGCATGTGCTTGTGCAGCTGCAGATGGCTTTCCTGTTATTATTTTTGAGGTATTTTACATGTCTTTTACACATATAAAGTTACTATTTTAATTGTTTTTATGTTATGTGTACAGTACTGAGGAGTTAAAGAGTTGATGGGTTTTAAAAAATAAAAGAGTTTAAGAGTTAAAAAAAACAATTAACTCTCAATTCCATTTTTTTTTTTGAACCTCAAAATGGCAATAAATCAGATTGATGGAAGTGCTATGAGCTCAAATGTTATGTTACATTTTATTTTAAAATATTTGTTTACAAACATGTATACAACACCCAACTCATCCAAACACACTTAGCTTTTCAACTCCCCATTCCTGCATAAGCATTCTGTGTGTGTGTGTGTGTGTGTGTGTGTGTGTGTGTGTGTGTGTGTGTGTGTGTTTGTATAAAACTGTTTCTATAGTTCAATTATGTATTATGTTGAGAGATTTTCTTTAATAAAAGTTTTTCTCTAATGCAGAAAATTGCTGCTCTTACTCTAAGAAAGCCATGAATTAAAATGCTATAATAGAAAATAATAGTATGATAAAATGCGAAAGTAAAATACAATTTTAATATCTCAATGCTGATACAAGATAAAGATAAAAACATGAGTTCAGTGACATAACGCAGAAGTTTTTTCACAGCAAATTTTCAAAACGAATGTTCTCTGAAATTTCAATTCTAGCTAATCTAATTAGATTTTGTTGTTGTAATTTATTTATTTAGTAATAAAAAAAAAATCATATAAAAACCACAAATGATTAAGTTTTGATACTGAGTTATTTTACTGAAAAGAAACTATGAGTTTAGTGACACAAACTTCAGTAATAAATCATGTGGTATAATTAAAATCATCTTTCATAAGTTTATTAACTTCCTAATAAATTTTAGTTACAATGACGGTGAAAATAGGATTGAAATAATATTATTGTTCTGAACATAAAAATAATGTGATTTTGATATACCTTAGATTTTTTTGAATATCTCTTGATCAATTTGCTGTTTTTTTACTGCTTTCTAACATATGGATAGCAGATATTTACAAATCTTGTAAAGCTGATGCAACTCAATGTACTAGACTGCAAGGCTCATGATTGAAATTTGGTTTTGACCTAAATGATCTGCTTGTGGCTCATTTGATCAAATCACTTTGTGTTTTAGCCTAGTAAACTTGGATTACAAATGTTTCAGATTTTCTTCGAAACTTCCTTCATTTTCTTTTAAATTTTTGATTAGTTTTACTTAATAGATGTGTGCTTGAGGAATTCCTCACTTATCACTGCAATATGCTAGATAAGTTCTACTCCAGTTAACTTCTTTGAAACCTTTTCGATGTTTGCATAAGATTTAGTTTTGGGTTTTCTCCACTCATGCAGGTACTTTAAAGTAAAATGCGTCAACAGTTTGGAAGTGTTTTTAAAATATTTCATACCTTTGTAGGCAGTACAATCAAATGTGTACAACTCACTAACAAAAATTTTTATCATTTCATATCAAACTTTGATTAAAGGCGCTTGCTTTGATTCCTTTAATGCATCTAAGACTAATTGCATATTTTCATGCAAACTGAAAATACAAACATGGAGAATTTGTCACAGATTTTAAACTGTGTGTGGGCACTTTTGATGTGCAGAGCTTTTCCTTGAATAACTTGAAATCTTTTTTCAGAATATAATAAAAAAATTTAAATGTTGTTTGTTCTGCTGTCAGGCATGTGAATCCAGCACAGTCTTTTTTGTTGGGTTAATTTCTATATTAGATCCAAAATTGAATGGGGGGGGGGGGGGAAGGGATATGGGTTTATCATCAGAATACATTGCTGTTCTTACAAGCATCCTATGAATCATATAAAAATAGAAGGTGGCCAAATGGAAGGATTCCTTAAGTTATTCAAAGTATATTAGGTCGAGTGATATTTGAGAAACTCATCTTCATTGTTAAAGTTAACAATTGCTGAAACATCACTTTGGGAAAGTCCATAAAACATCACATTGGGAAAATTCATAGAGCTTTGAATATGCTTGAAGTGGAAGTTCTTTAGAATTTCCACTTCAAGTATATTTTCCTCTTTGTTGAATATATTTAAAAGATGAATTCAGTCCTCTTAGATTGATTTGATTCAGAACAAGTTTTTTTTTCAGCTCTAGGTTTTGCTTTAGCAGAACAGCTGCTTTTTTTTTATATCTCCTTTTAATTTTACTCAATACCTCTTAGATCTTTCTCTGGATATTTGTTTCATTCTTTCAGGACTTTGAGAAACATTGGGTTATCATATCATTTTTTTCTTTCTTTTAATTTCAAATCCATTTCTTAAAAATGCACTTCTTTATAAGAAAACACAAACAACTTTTGAAAATTTCACAAATATTTACTGTTTAATGCACTTCAGGATTTTAAAATACCAAGATAAACTTAATCAAGTGAAAAGCAAGATGTATTTTAAACCAAGTTAACATAAATTTTGAAAATCCTAATTACCCCTTTCTCTGTGTTCAGTAATGCAACAGTATTTAAACTATAATTATAAGTTTATCTAATCAGTTTAAACGTTTTTTTTCACAGAGAAATAGTGAATTTAACTTTAATTGATTTTCTTAAAAAAATTAATTCGCCTCATAGCTTAGTTTCAACTAAATAGTTAAACTTAATCATTTTTATTTCAATGATGTAACCTTACTTTCTCAGACATGTAATAAAAAAGCACTTAACTTAATTGAAAAATCAAGTTATATATTATAATTTTAAAGAAACATTTTAAATAAAAGTATGGTGTTATTTTGTTAAAAATGTGGCAAAGTATGGCCTCAAGTTTGCCAAAAAAAAAAGCTAAAAGCAAATGAAAAAAGAATAATAGAATTCTTGATTGAAATGCAACGGGGTCTGGGTCAGGGTTTAATCAGGATTATTCGAACTGGGAAAAACCAGGAAAAAGGTCATAAAATCCTGTCTCAGTATTGGTTTTTTATTTACAAAAAAAAAAATTAAAAAAAAAAAAAAAGGGAAATTTATCAAAAAATGTCACTTTATGCAATAGTTAAATGATTAAAAATTTAATTACTCTCTTAATTATTGTGTTTGAGTTTTAAATGATGTTTTTAATTTTTGTGTTGATTTTTTAATTAATTGATAGACAGTATTGCAAAGTGTATTAAGTGCAATAAGATTTTAGCTTGCAAATGATGGTCTACTTAAGGGTTATCTTGTTATCTCTAAACCAAACATCAAGTTTTTGAAAATAAATGTAAAACTAAAGAACCACCCCCAAAAAAAAACTAAAGTCTGAACAAAACACTTCATCATTCTTCAAGAAGGAATCAGACACCTTAGAAAAAATTGTTTTAAAACTTGCTGCTAAAGATGGAATATCTATTCATTCAATTTGTAACAGTAAATTTACTCAATCAGCCCTATTGGATAAACTTCTAAAACTACTTAAAGATGAATCAATGGTATTGGCACTAGTCTATCATCAACGTGAATTGATTTGGGAAGAAATTAAACATAAAATTGAAGAAAAGAAACAAAAAAATGAGCATTTCAGTATTTCAGTAAATGAGTTTACTTCTTCAAGGAATTGACAATACATAAACATTAAGTTTCATGAGTAAAACAGTCATTACAATCTTGGGTATTAATTAGAAAGTCAGCTACATTTCCTGCTGAGAAATATCTTTGCATTCCTAAAAATCATTTGGCTGAGTTTGGTCTGGATGAAACTTCAGTTGTTTGTGCATTAATAGATGCTGCTTTAGTAATGAAAAAAATGGACCGTTTGTCTGCATTGGAATATCAGTTTTACTATGCTCATCCCCTTCAGTTTGCAGTGTGTGATTTATATTCTCCAATAACTGTTCCTAATATGGAAGTAAAAAACACAGAATTTACTGATAATGGTTTGGAGTGTGTGATTTATATTCTCCAATATTCCTGATATGGAAGTAGAAAACACAGAATTTAGTGATAATGGTGATAAAAATAACTACAATGATGACTCTAATATTAATTAGGTTAATGGTAAATACAAAAGCTTAATCTGTGACCTTGAATGTGTTATAAAAAAATATGTGTTCACCAGTCAACTTGTTTAGAAAAAGTCATATTAAAAATGAAGTTCTGCAGTAATGTCAAACTAGAATATGGAAAAGAACTTACATCAATAAGAAATGGCAAGTTAAGATGGAATTCAATGTTAGTCATGATTAATAGGTTGCTTTTCTTGTGAAAAGCATTTAGCAAACCTCTTGTTGACCTGTTAATTGAGACAAATTTATCAGAGGTTGATTTTGATCATCTTGAACAGATTCAGTTTGTTTTAGAACCACTAAAATTAACCATTAAATTACTGGTCTTCTTCTGTTGCAGCTTTTGGCCTTCTTGACCAAGGAAGATCTTGATGACTTCTACTTTGTCTATATCGCTGTATTGCACAATAAATACAAGTCTATAATATTTTGCTGTATTGCACAATAAATACAAGTCTATAATATTTCAGATTTATTTGATTGTATAATGTTAAAATATCAGGTTGCTTTTTTGACACTAGTTTTACAAACTTTCCCCATTTTTGTAATGTTTTTAATTAAATCCATTAAAGAATTTGGTGATTTTTAACTTTAAAAAGCTCTATTTATTTTTAATTTGTGCATACCTAAGAGTCAATAATTGAACAATAGTTGTGATATTTAAATGTGAAACAATAAGAATGATTTGATCTTGCACTTTAAATTACGTTATTTAGTCAATAAAACAACAATAAAGTGGAGATAGCACCCAGTATTCACATTGATGACTTTAGACATGTTTGCAAATTTTATTAATTTTTTTTCTGAAACAAAAGAAATAATGTTTTTGCATATCTTACTTAAAGACAATTGCACCAGTGTAAAATACAACCACTATTCGTAAATAATTTCATATTTACATGTATCTATCAAGTGGTCTTAAACTTTTGGCTGGTAGTGTATGTATATTTAATGAAGTTATGGCTTTTTTAGTTATAAAAGTACTTTTGTTTTTTCACAAATTTTTAAACCAGATGAGTCTGTTAAATATCTATACATATTTTAGCTGTGATTTGGCATTTTTCTTCTTTGTTCTAGTTGTTTAATGTTTCTGTTTTTTTTTTTTTTTATAACAAATAAATTTAGTCTATAAAGCAAAATAAGTTTACAAATGTGGGAACAGATTTTGGCAAAGACTGTTTAAACATTGAGTTATTTTTTGTTTTTCTAGTTTTGTAAAAAGATAAAAAAATAATGCTAAAATTCATCTTCAATTCAGTTTCCAAATGGTAAAGTCATAGTATCTCTTGAAAATCATTTTGGCATTGTCTATGATTTATGTTGGTCTTTGAATAATACAGAGTTGCTGTCTTCTTCAGCTGATTGCACTGTCAGGTTACTGAGTTTTTAGTTTTTTTTTTTTTATGTTGTGGTGATATTTGTGAATTTTTGGTATTTTGGTTTGTAACATCAGTTTATACTTTGATTTTTGTGCTGCAGATGTTGGGATATGAAGCGTTTTTCAGCAAGTGCAATTAAACTTTTACCACATCCATCATTTGTTTACTGTGGGCAGTATCATCCTAAGGAGCAAAGAATTGTTGTGACAGCAAGCTTTGATAAGGTCATTCGAGTTTGGGATAAGATGTCAGAATCTCATCATGCTACAGTAGGTTACCTTGACACACTTATAATTTAATAGGAAGTTCGTATATGTAAAGAAATGTTAAACATTTGTAGATTTAATGCATTAATATGACCAAGTTATAAAATGTGCTTACACAAACATATGTTGTAGCAACATTGTGTTGTTACAGTTGTGTTTTAGTGAGATTATTATGTTATGATGTAGTAAGACTATTTCAAGAAATAAGAAAATTATTTTTCCTTGATTTTGAAAAGCATAAAATAAGTTAAAGGTATAAAAAAAAGGGCCTGTAAATGTTTGTATTGACATTTTTTCTTTAATTATTTTTTTCATTTTCATATTTATGATTTTAACTATTAGTAAAATATATAAAGACCATATCTGTTTTATTATGGATAGTTGCTTCGAGAGCTTGATGTTCATAAAAGTCATGTAAACTTTCTGACATTTTCCAATGATGGTAAGTTTTTTACTTCTGAATCACAATATTTTAAAAAATTTTCATAGAATGATTATTACATTTTTTTGTATTTGCTTTTTTTTTTTTTACCATTGTTAGTAACTACAATAGTACTGAAGAGTTCATACTCAAACAGGCATGATTACTATTTGTATCTATTTCATTTTATTCATAGGACATCAATTTTTTTCTGCTGATGGTGATGGGTGCATAAAGGAATGGAGTTGTTACACAGAAAGTAAAAAAAAAGTTGGCCGTAAGTGGAGTTTTTACTCCTTTTTGAAGTTTTGTTTACCTAAAATAAATTGAGTTTTTTTAAAGAATAAAAGTTTGTTACTCTCTGTGATTGTTTACAGCATAATGATTAGTAATATGTATGTTGGACTTTGTGCAAAGAATTTTTACCAAAGTACTCACTAACAACAATCAAGGGAAACTTTGGTTAATTCTAGATCCATAAGCATTATAACTGAGTCTTCATTATTCCAGCAATTGTTATAAATATTTTTTTTTCAAAATATTGTTATTGTTATAAATATTTTTTCAAATATTGTTATTGTTATAAATATTTTTTTCAAATATTGTTATTGTTATAAATATTTTTTTCAAATATTGTTATTGTTACAAATATTTTTTCAAATATTGTTATTGTTATAAATATTTTTTTCAAATATTGTAATTGTTATAAATATTTTTTTTCAAATATTGTTATTGTTATAAATATTTTTTTACATTTTAGAAAAGATTTGTTTTTGTATTTTATTCTTTTTTTTATGTATAAAAGAAATTTTAACATTATTTTATTTTCTACAATTTACAAATTAGCCTATCTTTATTTATATCCAAAAAAACTTCCAATTACTTTATTATCCTTTTTTCTATGGCCACTAACCCTATGCACTTATACAAAACCAAATTTGTTAAGTGAATAAAAGAAATAATTCTGTTGTTATTATTTAAGTTGCTCTAATTGTGAGTCAGTGGTCGCTACTTAAATCAATTGATCTTGAAGAGTTGAAGGTATTTTGGAATTATCTATTATTCCGTTTATTTTTTGATTTATTTTAATTAAATCTAAAATATTTTTGTAAAAAAGTTATGAGTTTTCTATTGTTGCAGAAGACTTCAGTTGATACCATTCATTTACATCCAAATCAGCTAAAATTGCTCATTCATAGTCGAGATTCATTGCTGAGAATGCTTGACTTGCGAAGGTATGTTGTTTTGCTGTAGTTTACTTTTTTTTAATACAACTTAAAATGTATTTGGCATGGTTTTTAAAAATATACAAAATTTCAATGTTTTATTTTATTAAGAACATGAATAAAAATTTAAATCAATTTTCATATTTTCTTTTTCTAAAAATTAAAGCAAACCTAAACACTTGCATTTTAAGTTTTAAAAAAACCCTGACAGAAGCTTTTGAAGATATATATATTTTTTAAAACTTAAAACGGCAGTGTTTAGGTGTGTTCTAATTTTTAGATAAAGACAGTATGAAAATTGATTTAAATTTTTATTCATGCTCTTAATAAAATAAAGTTCATCCTGTAACTGACAGAAAAAACAAAAGAATAATAATAAGTATATAAATAAATAAGAGACCAAAAAATGTTTTTTTTTGGAAAAAAAACAACTTTTTTTTTAAAAAAATATACATCTTTTTGTCTCTAGTTATGGAATCCAAAAAGTTTACCACGGGGGCTACAACATTAAGGAGTACATTCGTGCAACATTTTCCACTTGTGGATCGTTCATTTTTTGTGGTACAGAAAATGGTGTTGTTCATGTTTGGAGTACAGAAACTGGTAAGATGAATGGTCTTAGTAATCTGCACTTTCAAGTTTTCTTATAAAATATTGGTTGTGTTTTTTTTAAATAGTTTAAATTAAAATCAATATTTTTGCAGGTCAACTTCTTTACACATATAATCAACTTGGTTATGTGAAAGCTGCATCAGCTGCTCATTTTCACCCTCATGATAACTACATTGTATTTTGCTGCTATGGTGATTCTCAGCCAATCTTGATTTACTCATATGATCCAAAAGGTTTTCTCAATTTTTGACTTTTGAACATATTCTTTATATATATATACATATTTATAAATTTATGTATATACATATTTATAAATTTATGTATATATATATATACATATATATATATATATATATATATATATATATATATATATATATATATATATATATATATATATATATATATATATATATATATATATATGTATGTATATATATATGTATATATATATTTATATATATATATATCTATTTATATATATATATATAAATATACATATATGTATATAAATATATATACATATACATATATGTATATAAATATATACATATACATATATGTATATAAATATATTATACATATACGTATACGTATGCATATACATATACATATATATATATAAAGAGAGAGAGAGAGAGAGAGAGAGAGAGAGAGAGAGAGAGAGAGAGAGAGAGAGAGAGAGAGAGAGAGAGAGAGAGAGAGAGAGAGTAAATAAACTATGCATATAGTAAGTAAATTACGCATTGTGAGTAAAATTACAAATTTTATAGTACAGCTTGAAATACAGCAAACTCAAAACACTTCTCATAACCCAGAGTTAATTGAAACACAAAAAAGAGTAAAAGATAGTAGCGATCAATACGTTAAGATGCGAGAAACAGCAAACTCTTCATATGGGATGAACACCAGTCGAATAGAAAAAGCATATGAAACACTCAAAATGGTTACTGTATGCCTCCTGTTTTTTTTTTTTTTTTTTTATTACTATTTTATTTAGTTTGATTCTTTTACTATTTATATAATATGTTTTAAATTTTTTGCATTAAACTCTGTCGCCTTCATCTATACACTTTTTTCTTTATTATTGTTTTTTTAGGATAAACCAAGTGAGGATAAAAGGATCGTTACATTCAAAATGAATGAATTCTCTCCTAGACAAACAATGCAAACTCCAACTATGTCGACTTGGGGCTCTGATTTTTCTTACACTGTAAGTTTTTTGCATTTGATTTTTTTTTTTTTTTAAATTTAAATACTTGTGCTTTTAATTTTTTGTGTAAAATATTTGTTAAAAACGTTTTATGCAA
This sequence comes from Hydra viridissima, assembly GCF_058129835.1. Classification (NCBI taxonomy): domain Eukaryota; kingdom Metazoa; phylum Cnidaria; class Hydrozoa; order Anthoathecata; family Hydridae; genus Hydra; species Hydra viridissima. The sequence goes on from NW_028324300.1 coordinate 13,912,264, forward strand.
AAAAATTGATCGCACCAAAAGAAAATGTTTATCCTTTTGTTTTACCATTGTTTCGGTAACAATGGTGATAATAGAAATTCTTCAAGTTTTTTGTTTTGTTTTTGGTAAATGTTCCTTATAATTCTTACAAAATTGATTACCTTGCAGGGAGAAGGTTTCCGTACCATTAGTAAGCAGATTTTTCAATCTTTGCTTTACCTGTTGCTTTAATTTAGCTTGTTTTGTAAATTTTTTTCTGTTTTCATGTTAAAATGTTATTGAAGATATACTGGTTTAATGAGTTCAATTTTTAATTTATTTATTACATAATGCATGTTTGCGAACTACTTGATAGGTACTTAAATCTTATTTACAGCACCTTCATCTCAACTATTCCCAGAAACAAAAAACACTTCGGTAATAAAATATTATAGTTTACCCGTCGCGTCTTTGTCATTGATAAATTTTTTTATAACTTTATGTAAATTTATGTTTTTATAACTTTATGTAAATTTATGTTTTTATAACTTTATGTAAATTTATGTTTTTAACGCTTAAAGAAAGTTCTTAAATGTTTTAATATAGATCAATAAGTCTTCGTTCAACCGTTCCCATCAAGGTTTTCCAAAAAAAGCTAAAACTGTAAGCATTATTTAAATATTACTCACGGTCACACTTCCCTTGTTCTGCGTATCTATGTACGCAGAAAGAAACACTTAAATTCTGTTCTGAGTTAGTGCACTTCTTTCCTTATACGAAAATGTTTTTTATAAAACTACATTATAGTGCTGTGTGCTAGCTCTATGTGTAACGTTACAATGCGGTACTGTTTACAGAAAATTGTGTCAACACGTTATCACAACTCTGTGTTCGTTATTAGAAGCGTGTTACGTTGAATGCAGTGATCTTCGTAATTCTATATTTTTATAGGTGTTCTGTTTCAGGTGATCTCACTATACGAGTACGAACCCACCAGAGCAGATGAGCTGGCTCTTCAACCTAATGATGTAATTACTGTACTTTCTGAAGAAAACTCCAATTGGTGGATGGGCCAATTGTCTGACGGTCGTCAAGGTTATTTTCCTGTTAACTATGTTATGGAAATGAGTAAGTTTTTTTTCATTATGAGTTGTTTACATTATATTTTAGTAAATAAATGTTTATTCTCTGTTTAAAAATAATTTTCAACCCATTCTCTATTTATAAATAAATAGCAATTTATTTTTTACGTTTAAAGTCATAAATAAATAATGAAGGTTGATGTATTAATATTAGATTTGTAATATTTAATTTGATTAAAAACAAGAATTTATGTTGTTTTTGTTTCAGACCATTTTCAAACAGATAAAGAAGACGAAGATAACAACCAAAGGGAATATGTATGATTTATTTTTATAAAGAGATTTTTGTTTGTCTGCTCGATCGTCTGCTAAATCCATGTGTTTAATTTGGTTTGCTTAATACGTGTTCCTTTTATTTTCTAATTTCAATTTTTTTTTTAATAGATTGCTGCTCTAAATACACAAGGAGATTTGAGAATAATATCTGCCGCTGATAGCAATGAAGTTAAAGTGAAAAGGTTATTTTTTTCTTCATTCTTTCTTCGTATTCCTTTTCTCTTTTCAACGAATTACAGGATAATTTCCTGCTTTGGTATAAATCAATACGGTACAGTGGCAATGTATTTAAAGAACAATGAGATTTTATATTTAAACATTTTGATTTGTGCCGATCCACAGGAAATCGCTGTATTACACAGTAATTGACAAATGAAGATAACGTGACTGCTTATTGAGTTTCGGTTGATATTTGCATAATGCAGTTGTCATTAAATCGAAAGTTTAATCTACTGACCTTTTATTGATATACCTTTTTTGGAAAATGACCTTAATAAGGGACGATACAATTAAATATACTTGTAAACAGTCACTTTGCAGAAACCTTTCTTTTCTTTCCCTTGGAAGTTTTTCAGGGGATTTAAAACTCCAAAATGAGTAAAACAAGTCTCCTTTTTTTTGTTCTTACGATTTATTTTTTTATTTCATTCAACCATTTTTATTTTTATTCATTTGTTTTTCTTAACGAGCTGTAATTTTGGTAATTTAATTTTCGTGAAACCGTCGATAAAATATTACTAGGAGTTTTTGTAAACTTATTTATGCCTATCATCAAGTCTAATCATACCATCAGGTCTAATCATACCATCAAGTCTAATCATACCATCAGGTCTAATCATACCATCAAGTCTAATCATACCATCAAGTCTAATCATACCATCAAGTCTAATCATACCATCAAGTCTAATCATATCATCAAGTCTAATCATATTGTGCTGAAAATTACCGAATTTAATCATAATGACGAATATAAATGGAAAAACAATTTTAATAGTTTAACAATGAGCTAAGTTTACCTTCGACTTGATAATCATTTCGACTCGATAATCATTTCCAATATAATGATTAAAATCGCTAACTTATTTAACTCACTATACACACAAATAATCCACGCAAAGTTGCCATAAAAAATATATTTTTATTCTTGGTTTCTTCTAAATCCAACTTCTTTTCTTTGAATTTACCTTATGATACACCAAGAAACATCGGATGGGTTCCTAATAATTCTACCTTATGATACGCTAAGAATCATTGGATGGGCTCCTGATGAATCTTGCTTACAGTTATCAAAAGCAATTTAATTCTCAAAAACTTTTCTCTCAACATAAGAGGTTTTTTCTTTATCTTCCTTTTATACCTATTTCTAGCGGATGTTTTTTTATCTGGAAGTTTTTTCACGTGTACAAAATCATTATTGAACACGTTTTGTATTCAAGTTTCAACTATCATGGTTCACTTAACAGGTTTCGCCTGTTATCTTTAGACTTACTGGTTTAAGTATGTTATGTGTGTTGTTTGATTTGTAAAGCTGTTTTATTTTTCATAAAGTTTTACAGATGCATACACCTTGTTCTTTGATTGCGTTTTTCAATTTTCTTGACTCGATGAGTTATTTGTCTTGTACGTTTCTCGTTTTCCAACTTTCCCCTTCTTTACAATATCTTCAAATCGTCGTTGCATTTTGAAAAAAAGGGAACTAGTCTGATGAATCTAATTTTGACTTATGAGATGAAAAGCAGGGGAAGATTTCTTGTTGTTGGTTGCACATAGGATAGTGAAACGTGATGAAGGTAAAGCTATGTCAGCGATCAAATGAAAAATTGGGGAATTGAATTGTAAAATACTTAGTACAAGGTGTACGATTAGTTTTTTTTGTTTTTTTAATTTCATTTCTTTAAATAGATTTCAAAAGAAGCGAAAGCCTTCCGTGTCAAACAAAGAATCGATAGCGTAACGAATCGTTTTTGACATTTAAATATGTAAATAATTAAAAATTTATCTTAAGTTGTCAATATTTTCGTCTATTATTGCTTGTGTTTTATTTTCTCCAACTAAAGCAGCTTAATGAAATAGAGACGATAAATTTACCCCCCTATATTCAATGCATAAGAAACAAATTTAGAGCTAAAATTTAAATTTAGATTCGGTTAAAAGGGAAACTTATTGTACTACTCTATGATTAGAAGTGAACGACCAAAACTGAAATTTTAGCCGAAGCCGAAAGTTTCGAAATTTCGGTTCAGTAAAACCGCAACCGAAATTTGAGTGAAACCAAATCCGAATCAGGCTGAACCTTGAAAATAAATCAATGCCAAAAGAATATGAAAAAACCTACTTGCATAAACAGTGTGTCCCACAGCTCACTGCAAAAACTAAACCTGTGTACCGTGGTGTGACCAAACAAAGTCCTATACTTCAAGAAAGTCCTAATTTAAGAAATGACAAATTTTGTATATATAAAGTAAACATATGGGGAAAATAATTTAGCTATTTTAACTTGTTATCTAATGTGTTAAGATAACAAAATAATTTTCCCCAAATGTTTATTTTATACCATATGCGACCGCAAGTTTCGTAATAAGTTTGGTAATTCCGTTGTTATTTTTAAGCATGCAATTTTTTTTGTTGACGCAAAAATCTTTGAAAACAAAGAAAAAAAAAAGCAGCCTAAAAGTAAAGATGAGTAGTAAAAACGAGCCCATTATAAAAATTTTCATGAATGGCACCACGCCCAAAGAGATTGCCAAGATGCTAAACAAACCTCAGAGTACTATTTACACTGTGATTAAACGTTTTTAAATTACTGGTCGTGTTTAGAAGAAGCCTGGCAGTGGTTTGAAGAGGTCAGTTCAGACTACTCAGTTGATCAAGGCAGTTAAGGGCCAAGTTTTTCGGAATCCAGTACGGTCAATGAGGAAAATGGCTAAAAAACTATCTGTCAGTGAGCATACCATTAGATATGTGGTCAGGAAGGAACTAAAGGAAAAGTCAAGAGCCTGGATTAAAAAACACCTGATTTCCCTAAGTGTCAAAAAAAAGAAACTTTTGAGCCCCCTGTATTCGAAATGGCTTTGTATGCATCAATCCTGATGATCAGATGTGGTATTACCAGCCTATTACTGGCCTATCATGATCTATTTCGTCAGTTTATTACAGGCATGTATGCCAATTCGGCATCTGCTAACCTCAGCGCCTACTGTACAATAAGACCCATCACGTTCAGCTCCAAGGAGTATGAACACCTCAGAAATGCCATCCAAAAAATGGTACTGCTGCCAATATTGGCATGTACACCCTTTTGCCTGAGAAAATTATGCCAAACTGTTTCAGGAACTTGCACGGTCAATTTTAGCCACATTCATTTAGCTGTACCAGCAAGATGAGTTTTCAAAAACTCTACTTGATCCTTCTTTATTCTGTGCTCATGTACTACACATGGAATACAAGTAGAAAAAATGGCAGTGCAGGAAACAATACACTGGCATTTTTATCACCAACACTCGTGATCGTGGTAACTCAGTGCATCCAGGAATGCTACTAACTTCGCATGCTTTTGCATGTGGTGAGAGGTCCAGCCTTATTTGAGGCACTTCAAACTGTCAATAATACGGTTTGCGAAAGTTTTCGCAAAGCCTGCCAGCAGCAAGACATGCTGGAATCTGACCGTCACTTGACTATCTTCATGAGGCAGCTCTTTGCAGGTCACATGGAAGAATACAGGAATTTCTTGCTACATTCTCACTTACTATTATTATAAATTATTTGTCATTACTCTTACTCTCAGCAACATGGAGAACAATTTCCCTGTTTGCAATATAAGTGCAATTTAAGTTCCTGTTTGCAATATAAGTGCAATGCGTATTTAAGTGCAGACTCTGAAGATTCCAGGGTTCTTAGAGAGGCGAAGCTCATTGTGTAGGATGAGTGCGCCATGGCCAACAAAGCCAACTTTAAAATAGTCGACAGACTCCTACGTGATCTAAAACACTCAGCATGACCTATGGGAGAAGTTCTGCTCCTACGTTCAGGTAATTTTTGTCAAACACTGCCTGTAGTGCCAAAAGATACCATGGCTGATGAGCTAAATGCCTGCATCAAACAATCTTTTAGCTGGAGTCATGTCAAAAGGTTTACACTCTTAACTAAGCTGTAGAATTTCTCAACTCCCTTGAAAATCACAGGAATGCCTCAACATTGCTTGGAGTTGAAAGTTGGCCCACTAATAATCCTTTTTAGAAAAAAAATTATTGCCCCACATTATTGAGGCCATCATATTGACTGGCAGTGCTGCAGGGGAGGATTTTTATTAATCCCACGCATACCACTGATTAATTCGGACTTTGTGGTTGAATTTAAGCGACTAAAGTTCCCAATCAGGTTGTCATTTGTCATAACAATAAACAAAGCGCGAGGTTAGAATTTTGTTCAAAGTTTAAACGTTGGGAGAAAGTTTTTGATTTTTTTCTTATAGTAAAAATTATTTAAAATTTTAGCTTTAACTTTTTAAGAAATAATAACTTATGTTTTAAATAATTTATGTTAAAACAAATTATTTAGAAAAAAAATTGTAAAAAATTACTTAGTAAAACTAACAACTCATTTTCTCTCAACTTTTAAAATGGGCGATAGAACAAAATAATTCTAACCTCGCAAAAAGCCCAAGGCTAATCATTTAAGGTTTCAGGGATCAACCTAGAAGCTCCATTCTTCTCACGTGGGCAGCTGTATATTGCTTGCTCAAGAGTTGTATCTGGCAGGAATCTCTACATCATTGCTCCAGATGGAAAAACAGCAAATACTGTCTACCCCTCTGCTCTTATAACTGCATGAGCCAGCACCAGAAGTTAATTTCTTTAAGAGAAGTGTTTTACATCAAATAAGAGTGCTTTAGCCAAAGTATTTTTCTTAAATGAAAAGTGCTCTATTTGGCAGAAGCCTTCTTTAAAAGAAGTATTTTTCTCAATAAAAAAATGCTCTATATAAATAATCACTGCGGTGATTATCTATATAGAACTTACCCTTTGTATATTACAGAACTTACTTTATACTCACTTACTTTATGTAGAACTTACCCTTTGTATATTACAGAACTTACCCTTTGTATATTACAGAACTTACCCTTTGTATATTACAGAACTTACTTTATACTCACTTACTTTATATAGAACTTAACCTTTGCGCTATTGCGCAATAGCGCAAAGAGTAAGCTTAACAATCGTACCATTGGCTGGGGTTTTTGTGACCGTAGCCAGATTCTATTGTTAAAATTTTACCTCATTCCATTTATCCATCTAGTAATATGTATTATAGGCACAGTGATCGAGTTCCTTTAAATGTGGAATAATATGAAATAGCTGCACTGCTCTTTTTCAGTGGACTTCAGTTGAAGTTATTTTTAGCTATCAAAAAAAAATTTTTTTAAACCACTTTTCCCAGTTATCATGATGGTTAACATGTTGGTTAACGTGAAATTGAGCTTTTTTCGAGGCAAAATTATAAATTACTTCATCATATTACAATGATTTCGCGAGATCATTTTCAATAGACAACATCATAAGATTTGAAAGTCGCTCTTGTCCCATGGTGGCTCTGAAATGGTTTTTTATAATCTTAAGTTTACTAAAAGATCTTTCACCCTCTGCAACGGATATTGGCATTGTGTAAAAAATGATTATTCGTAGATTGCTTCGAAAACAATATATATATATATATATATATATATATATATATATATATATATATATATATATATATATATATATATATATATATATATATATATATATATATATATATATATATATATATATATATATATATATATATATAGACCTATATATTTCTACTAACTCACCTTCAAATCAGTATTTTGATTAGTAGCTTTGTAAAACCAACGTAATTCTTGGAGCGTTTATTTTTTTCACATTCTTTTACCCTTTTGGAAGCCAATGCCCTATTTTGGGGACCAGAAAATTTTTTACGATTCATTATTAACAGTTACTGTAAATAACCGTACGCATCAATAAAATAATAGCATGGTCAACTACGCAAGCTCATCAAAAAATTATAAACTCAATCTCAAAAAGCTAATGTCATAAATCAATATTTCAATAGTTAAATATAAATCTTAAACATGAATTACCATAAATAAGTTGATCGTAAAGATTTGAAAAATATTTACTATTACTTTGTAAATTCTGAATAGCATTATTTCTAAATTGTATTCACAGTTTGTTATTGCTAATTATCAACGTTTACGTTTTTTTTACTTAAGTCTGATGAATGCGAAAATCTCAAGGGAGATTTTTAATTTAATAGTGTATAAGAGTACGAAATCAATGATGAGTTCGCATTTAAAATTTTTTCGAGGAATTAAAAATAATGATATAGCGCGAGTAATATATACATTTCAATTATGGCATTTTAAGATTAAAAAAACTATTTTTATTTTACTTCGGCATCAGGCGCCCCATCGACATCTGCCACCCGGGACAAACTGTTTTTTGGCTCCCCCCCCCCCCCCTCTCGGCGGCCCTGCGTTGAACAGAACAACAGAGCTGATTTCCTTTTAACTATTATTCAGAGTTCGATTTTTTAGAATTACGTAAAGAAAGAACTACAATCATTTTGTCGGTTGACAAGTAAACTCATTAAGTACAGTTTTATGGGAAATTGACTTTTATACACTATGATACCCAAATATTAATAACATATTGCAAGAAAAAGTCACTACGTGCGTAAATTAATCGGAAATAGTAGTATTTTATCTAGAGATATCACATTGATATCTCGATAAACGGAATTTTAATAAAGTAAACTAACTAAAACTTGATTATTTCAAATTAGCTGCAGTGTCACTTAATGAATTTTACTTGTCAATAGACGATATAAAACTCATTCATTCAAAATAATTAACAAAATTAATTTTCAATAATTGGTGGCTCTCTTACTGAGAGATTTTTCATTAACATTAATGGAATTTATCAAATCGATAATAGTTTTTTCCCGAAGAGCAAGAGCAGCTTTAAAAAAATAAATTCTTCGTCTTAATATTAATATAAACCTTTTGGAAAAGCGCAAGAAGCGTTTGTTTGTAAAGTTTTTAACATACATTACACAAATTCAAAGTTAAAATGTGCTTTAATTAAGCATCATTATTCAAAAATTAAAATGTATAAACATAAGATTTAGTATTTTGGCATACTTATTATCAAAAAATTTAAGTTTTTCAACTAAATTTTAGTAAAAACAAGACTTCGTGATGTAATGACAAAGTAGATTTGAATGTTAGACTGTTTGAGTTCGTGTCCCAAGCACAACGTTATGCAACGCAATCAGTAAATTGTCGTCCGTGCGATAAATACTTTTGTTAAAGCAAAGGCGTTCGGTGTTTCCATTTAATGTAAATGAAAACACCGAATGATTTTTATTTTTAATTAGAGCATCCCGCCATCGGATTCGGTGGGAACCTCGTACGAGATTTACGAGACTTACGACGGCGATGCAGCGGTTTATACGCAAAAGTGCGTATTTAGATTATTTTCCATCGTAAAAATACGCGAACGATGGTCAAAATAAAATACTGCAATTAATCGGAAAAACCTACATAGAACTTTTGGAAAAATAAAAACATCGAAATTCTCACGAGGTTTCTCGAGGAAGGATGATTTATAACGAGATTTCACTGTAAATACGAAGTATTTCTAATAATACGAGATATTTGATTAAATTTCGATGGTAATCTGTAAATAGAGTGAATTAACTGTAAAAACGAAATAGATTTTCGCACGATCCCTCCGCAATTAAACACTCCATCACTCCTTTGGAAATTAATTTCCGAAGGAGAGAAAACTAGTAAAGCTGTAAAAGCTGTAATTTGATTAAGGTTTTTAAATTTAGTTCCTACAAACCTATTAGGGATAGCACTTTTACTTACTTTGATGTCAAAAAGTTACTTAAACAAATACTACTTTACATAAACTTAGATTAAATTATCAACTATATGTACATTCAAAAGTAATTCATTTTTTAAAAAGTGGCATAGCAAAATAATATATTACATGTAAAAATTAACTACATAAAGTAAATTTTAAAAATGCGTAACTGTTACTTTTTAAAGTAATTTATTATTGCTAGTAAAAGTCATTAACATAAAAATGTTATTTACTTTTTCTTTGTCAATTTAAAAGTAATTCATGTGAAAGTAATTTACTTTAAAAAGTAATTTAGATTTAGATGCTTTGCGAAATGTAAGTAAAATGTAAAAAAAAAAAAGATTTAATCTTTTTATTTTTTTTTACATTTTACTTACATTTCGCAAAAATGTTCGCAAAGTATTCCGATATTTTATGACGGTTTGTGGTGGATTGCAAAATTTTGCTTAAATTTGCGAAAACCTCCTAATTATAGATAAATACATCGGAAATATCACAATATTACAAGTTTACACTGTAAATACGATTTATCGTCAAATTACGCGAAAATATCGTACGATAATAAGTAAATCTCGAAATATATCGGAGAGTGCGTGAAGTTCTCCTCATCGGTCTCGGCTACATCGCACCTCTGATGTTATACCATTCCTCACCATCATATCACATCGCAGTCACCTTTATATACTATTTCTCACATCGGAGTTTATGCATTTACGCAATTTCCAATTGCGGAATGCTCTAATTTCAATGTACAAGATCATGCACCTATAAGAGGTGGACGTGCTACCTATTCTTTTTTTTGCGAACCACGCTCGTTGCTCATTGTTACAAATCTTTTGCTTTAAACAATAGAAATTAAATTATATTAAAGTTTGTCGGATTCGTCGAAAATTTTTAGTCTCGCCTAACCAGTCTTATCAATTTCCTTTTACTTATTAAAGATAACAGCAATAGAAATAAGTTTTAAGCTTATTTTTATATAGATAGACATTCTTAATAACGCTAGTTAGACATTCTTAATAACGCTGATGATAATATAGAAATTGAGATCATTTACTTAACTACTTTAGTACATGTATAACTTGAGATATAATAAGTAATACAAAATATCAACCTGTTTTGTAGCTACCTAAAGCACCACAATGGTTTCATGTCCAGGGAAGTACTCCATCTACTATATTGCTGTAGACTTCCTTTTCATGAATATTATAGAATTTTCTATTCTACAAAAACAAATGGATTATTATGTGCCTTTTATGACAATTGAAATAATATACGAAATATGAAAAACAAAAACATGAAATATCTGGCCGCATTTTGCAAGATAATTATAAGTTTGAATAACTTTTTAAAAGATTTTGCATTATCAAATGAATTATAAAAAATCCCATTCGAAAATACACCTACTAAAAAGTAATGCATAGTGGAATATATATTATGGAGCTTATAGAGTAGTCGAGGCAAAAAATGGCGACATATCGGAAAAAATACTCAAAAAATACACAAAATTAAGGCTGGTGAATGAAGGACCAAGGTATTGAATGAAATCAGATCTTGACAAAAACTTTTATTTAAGCTTTTTTATATTTCGCTATACTTTTTTTAGTCATTTTTAAACTATCCTTACAGGTCAATTTCATATTGACGGAACTTTGTTTACATGAAAAAAGTACCCAAACTTAAAAATGTTTATCTTGGAAAAATGATGAAAATCTGTTCGTGCCGCTCTAATTTCCTTTACCTTGGTGTAATTTTTTTAGTAATTTGCCAACGCGTGAAGTAGTTACTTTATCCTGAACAGTCTTATAAAACAAATGCTATAAAAGCTTAAACTAATACCACGTGATCAGAGCTTCTGTTTTAAAACTGTGGGCAGCCATTTTGATAGATTTTTTTGTTGACGGGTGAAAATTTAGAATTTGTCGGAAACTCGCATGGCTCGCTGATTTCTGCGGCCTCTTTGATGTAAAACAATAGGTTGCACGTTCATCTCTTATAGGTCCATGACAAGATGTAATTGACAATAATAATGATTCAGCCAGCTGGTCGATCAGAATTGCTGATACCCTTTGAGTGGAGCGTGTTAAACTCAGATCCAACAAGGTAACTTGATTCGACTTTCCTCTGAACAATGAACGGCGTCGCTCCACAGAAGATTATTACTCTCGTGTTCTCAGAAATGGCGAAAAGTCGGATGAAACTGGCTTGTTTATTCAAAGCAAACTGATGCAGTATTTTGCTTTTCATGCAAGCTGTTTGGGGTGTCAGCTTCTAACCTAGCGAATAATTGGCTTTCTGCATGGCATCATCTTTCGCGAAGTCTGAAAAAGCATAAAAAAGAGCCAAAATCGCTTAGATTGCATTCAAAAATAGAACCTTTTGCGCACCACTTTGAATGACATTGGATGCTTTTAATCAAAAGATCATTCAGAGAGAGTGAGGTCATTGGCTGAAAGTCGTTGAACAACTTCTGTCCATTGTGCAATACTTAGCAAGAAGAAATCTGCCATTTCGCGGTAATGTCGAAAAATTTAGCAAAATGATTCAGTTATCGCCGAGCATATTCGACGAATTCGTCAAAAAAAAAATTATTCTACTACTAATTAGGAAAAAATATTCAAAAAGAACTGATTGAACTAATAGCAAAAGAAGTTTTACTGCAGATCATTTCAGTGATAAATCTATCGAAATATTACTTCATTATGTTGGATTGTACGCCCGATGTCGCCAGGTTTGAGAAAATTTCATTATTCGAATATCGATGTCACTTCTGAAGAAATATCGATGTCAACTTCTGGAGAAATATTGATGTCAAAGAATATTTTCTCGGTTTTTTGAATGTCAAGGATACGACAGGTAAAGGTTTAACAGAAACGGTGTTGATGTTTCTGCATTAAAATGGGGTGGATATTAAAAGCTGCAGAGGACAAGCTTACGACAATCGAAGAAACAAGAATTGCAATAAGAGTGGTGTGCAAGTAAGAATTTTAGAAGTTAATAACGGTGCTTTATATTTGCCGTGTGGCAATCACAATTTGAATCTGGTCATCTGTGATGCAGCTCCTTCATCGACTTCATCATTCTTCGGATTGCTGCAAAGATTTTATGTTTTTGTTCATTGTCCACTCATCGGAGGGAAATTCTTAAACAGCATTGCCAGTTTACTGTAAAGAATTGTCCGAAACCCGTTGGGAATGTAGAGTTGATTGCACAAAGGTTTAGTAGATGTAAAATAGGGGTTTTAACTCAGCAGTAAGACTCTCAGGTAGCCCTCTGAAGAAGCCCTCTGAGGAGATGTAAAAGAAGGGTTTTAACTTAGCAGACCTCAGCTAAGCTAGCCTTTTTCTCACGATGAACACGTTCACGTCGACAGATGCGGCTCCAGACAAGGCACGAGTTATGTTTATAGTTATACCACTACCAAAGTTTCCCAGTTTTAAGTCTGAACCATGAAGTTTTTGATTGCTTGTGCGGAAGTCAATAGCGTGGAACTTTCGGTTACCTGCATACCAATCATTAAAGATAAATGTTTGGGCGAATAACTCGTTAGAGACCATATTTATCTCAGGAGAAGCGATGCGATTAGTACCAGTGAGGCAGCGACATGTTTCTTCAAACATTTTGTGAGATAACAAGCCGTTCGAGTATAACTCGAATTTTAAAATTGCGATATCCACCCTCATAGGGTTAGGTGCAGGTAAGATCTTTTCTGGTTGACGCGCGAAATTGGGAAAGCTGGGGCAGGCAATCACGACGTATTTAAGGCCGTCACATCACACCAAACAACCAGCCGGTCAATGTACCTATTTTCAGGATTCACCTATGGCGTATGATTTTTTCCAGAGCCAGAGCGAAGCGTCCTTGAGAACTTATAGCGATTTCTGCCACAAGTGAGCAGAAGAAACAGTCTCAAACTCGAACGCTATACTATTGAGAGAGTAGTTCACAGCTGCTCCTGTGTCAGTTGAGATGATAACCTGTGATCGATTGCTGAATACAATCTATATTGCAGTTGATCCCCAAATCTTAAGGGATGGAAAGGACCTTTACCTGTAACCATTTCAAAGTCGAAAGGAGTGCAGTACTTTGATGAGTTCCTACCGTGAGCCGTAACACCACCAGTATTCGGTTCAGTGACAACAGCCAGAGAAGATCCAGATCTTATTATGGTCAGATTGCCAGGATCTGCTAGATCATTACAGCTCGTTACGAAACGAGAGTTGAGGTCCGTGCCTCTTCTTTGAGTAACATTATAGACCAGATGTACGCTGCCAGGCACCACTGCCATTTCTCTGCTTAGGCTTGGGAACCAAATTTGCAATGTTTGACCAGAAGGGCTTGCTATAGAGCTGATGGACAAAGTTGAAATGTTATCAACCTTTTACCACGAATAGCGTGCCGCGTCAGCACGTCCCTTGTGGAGTCGAGCTGCGTACCATACATACCTGATAGAGAAGCTATCTATGGCTAATGTGAGATACATTATTTGAAGAAGAACTGCCTTTCCAATAGAGGTGGCTACATAAATATGACTGAATAAGAGACATTCGAGGAGTGGAGACATATTATAAACTATCTTCACTATATTATAGCCCAAAAGGGTACTGGAACGATATGCCTGCCATCAAGAAACTCACAGCTGCCGCAAATGTTTCTGAGAGGTTTGCTGGCAAATGGTTAAGGAAGCAGGCCAAACGGCAGATCTACTTGCAGGCACCTCACTACATACCTAGACCCATGGTTGGTAAGTGCAAACCTAATGCAGTCCACCAAGTGGACTTACTGTATCTGCCACACGACAAAGTTGGCAGGCGCACGTATAAATATACTCTGGTGGTTATCGATGTGACTAGTCATTACAAGGAAGCGGAGCCACTCACTAGCAAGACCGCAATAGAAGCAGCAGATTCCATGCAAGCGGCATATATCCATTCAATAGTCACATTATTGAGGATGAATATTTTGCACTGTCTGAGGTTTATCAAGGAAATACTGTAAACATCGTATCAGAAACTAACGTCAGTAGCACTAGAAAAGATAAGCGAAATCAAACAGTGACTAAGCCTAGTATATTGATATCAGTCAATCACTATTTGCCACCGTACACAGTCTCAAGGTCGACCATCGAGCTCTGTCGCCGACTCTTGTCCAACAAATATCGCCAATATAAAGACAAAGGTGACTGCAAAAACCAGATTCAAGAATTTTTGAAGAAATCACCTCAATACCAATTCAGATACACACACACACACACACACACACACACACACACACACACACACACACACACACACACACACACACACACACACACACACACACACACACACACACACACACACACACACACACACACACACACACTCACACACACTCACACACACACACATACACACATATGTATATATATGTATAAACACACACAGAGTTTGCAAATCTAGAAGGGTGAGAAATTTTAGTGAGTTAAAAAAAAAAGCAGATTCAGAGGGCCAAATATTTTTACTTTACCCAGGCCTGTCCATTTTAGAAAAAGTGTGAGTAAAGACTTTGTTAATATGCATATTCAATCACACATATTCCGCGATTGTGTGCATATAGTTTAGTCAGAGGCGATTTTTAATGAAATATTAGCCTTTTAATCGAAAATTTTAAATTAAAACAAATAGCAACGTTAGAGTTTTGCTACTAAAACTTCAAGATTAAAACAAGTTCAAGCTTCACTGGCTATTTTTCGCTTAAACTTAAGTTACACTGCCAAAATATGACGTAATGTCCAACCAATAAAAGTTCATAACAAATAATAGTAATGACAATACGGTGAGCAAACATACATTTTTATTACGCCAACACATTTATTTTGTCTTTGATTGGTCAGAAAAACTGCTGATTTAAAACATTTCTTTGGTGTCACAGTAATTACAATGTGTCATTGACGTCATCTGGTGTAATAAATGTTTGGTTAGAAATATAAGCGCAAATTGATAAATTATTTACTTTAAGTTTATTTTATATATTAAAAACAATAAAATGAAATAACGTTAAGGAATGAGAATTTTTTTTTTAACAACAAAATTCCCATGTAAATATAAAATATATCTTTTTATATTTAAATTCAAAGTCTTCGTTCGGTTTTAGTAACTCTGTCCCAGTAAATTCCCAGCCAACTGGATCTTTTCCTAAAGAATAAAAAAAAATGTAATACCAAAGCTAGAGTTCAAAAACAACATCAATTATGAAGCAATGAATGCAGCCGTTAATTATCTAGCGCACTAAAGCCAATCAGGAATTACTTAAAAGAATTAGCTAAAGCCAATCAGCAATTACTCTTGCAAAAAAAACCAATTATCACACAGAAATTACTAAGAAAGGAAGCGCTCCAAACAATTTTTTGAAAAGAATTTGATCGATTCATTCAATCAATACACATTATATCAAAAACCATTTTTCTCTAAATTGTTTAAAAAACGTGTTTCATAAAGTTCAATTAGAATACTGATAGAAACTTTTTGGACACGCTCGGACACAATTACCAATATCTTAACTGATGGAAAGTCACATCAAAGCTCCATGCTTTGAAAATTTTCCTTTTTATTTTTTTTTTCACTTTAAGGATTAGTTAGAACTTAAAATTTGAATTCTGTTACAATTATTACTTAGTAATATTTTTTTGTCATCCTTGTAGTCATTTGTCGCCGTAGATATACGTGACTTATATACTTACGCCCTCAGTCTCTTACAGACATGGTATAGATGTTATGTAACAAGTATCTTAAACATATATTGTTATATAAATATGTAAATAAATGTGTGTGTGTGTGTGTGTGTATATATATATATATATATATATATATATATATATATATATATATATATATATATATACATATATATATACATACATACATATATACATATGTACATATATATGTATATATGTATATATATATACAAATATACATATATATACATGTATACATACATATAAATACACATGTATGCATATATATACATGTATGTATACATGTGTATATACACATGTATACGTACATGTATATACGCGTACATGTATTATATATATATATATATATATATATATATATATATATATATATATATATATATATATATATATATATATATATATATATATATATATATATATGTATATGTATGTATGTATATATTTATATATAATACATTGTATTTGTTTAAATACTTGTCTAATGTTTCATGGTTTTAAATTCCTCTCCCCCCCCCCGGAATTTATTAGTTTGTTTTCAAAGACAATATCAGTGTTATAAGCACCAATCAGGTTCATCGCATTAAGAAACTTATTTAAATATTCATCGCGGATTGAAATTTTTGCCTTTCACGGTAACATTTAAGAGAGGGAGAAGATTTTGTTTAAAAGGCATGATACCAACAGAAATTCTTTCTTTTCCTAACGTACTTTGTAATCTTGAAGCACCGTGCGACAGAAGATACAAACTGAATAATGAAATTAAATCTTCAAAGTTATATACAGATAGTATTTCAATAGCGAGCTATGTTGTCAAAAAGCGTCTTGGAATTGAACAAAAGTACAGTAAAATAGGCGAAAAAGTTTTTGAATTATGTATTGAAGTGGTACGTAAACATGAAACATTTTTTAATAACCTTCCGAATGAGTTAAATATTACAAATGATACGGCCGAGGTTGTAATAAAAACTGTCATGAAGAATGTTTTACAAGAATCAGTCAATTTTGGAAGAATAGCTTCCATTTTAACTGTTTGTATGATAGTCAGTGAATATTGTTATAAAAACAAAGCTATGTCAGATAAAGTATGTTTAATTGTAGAAACCACTGCTGAAGTCATTTTTGAAAATAGAGAATGGTTTGAAGCTAATGGTGCATGGGTAAGGTTGTTTGTAGACATTTGCTTTTTACGTATGTGTGTATATATTTATGTATACATACATGCATACATACATAAATAAACACATGCATACATAAATACATACATACATACATACATACATACATACATACATACATACATACATACATACATACATACATACATACATACATACATACATACATACATACATACATGCATACATAAACACACAAGCATGCATACATACATATACTCATGCATACATGTATGTTTTTTAATGCTTATATGCATCCAGGTTTATGTACAGAAATTGGTAATGCATTTCTTTTCATTTCTGTTAAGGATGGACTAATGAAGCATTTTAGTAGCACTAGTGACTTTCTTTGGAAAAGTTTTGTAGTTACAACTGTTGGTCTAGGTGCAATGGCTGGTCTATTGTATGTAAAATCCTGAAGCTTGTGCTTGACAGCTCCTAATTTTCCCAATATGGAGCTCATATTTAACACTGCATGTTATGTAAAAATTCTTAAGTGAATCTTTGTATTCATTTTTTGCTTTTGATAGAAAAAGTTAATATAAAGATTCTATTTGTTTAAAAACTACTCATGTTCGGTATTCTTCTGTATTCTACATAATTTGTTTTCTTTCAAACTTTTGGAAAAATGTTAAATAGGCTGGAAAACCTGTTTTTATTTAAATGCGATATCCTTATTTTGTTATCCAGTTCATATATATGTGTACATGTATGTATGTATGTATGTATGTGTATATATATATATATATATATATATATATATATATATATATATATATATATATACACACACACAGACACACATATACATGTACATATATACGCATAGTGATAAGGCTTTTTATGTATATTTACTTTGTAAGGTTTGTATAGATATATGTATAAGAATGAATTTTTGTGCATTAGGTGTTAAATTCTATAGTGAGCAGGGTGTTAAAGATTGCTATTTGTTAGAATTTTTTAAAATCGAAATTGAAGATATTACCTCCTCTAAGTTTTTTCATAATTGGTAACAAAGTTTTTTTTTTGTTTTTTTTTTTTGCATAATTGGTAACAAAGTTGTTTTATTTTGCATATTTTTAAAGCCAGTTTTAAAGTGCTGTGTATTTCTTTGTAATTTCTTATCTTGTAATAATGTGGAATAATGTTTACCAATCACACCAATGGTGTCTCAGTATGCACTACGTGCATTATTATCATTTTTCTTTTTTTTCTTGCTTTAGAACAGTAAATGTTGTAATGTGAAGTTTCTTCATATTTGAATGTTATATTTTGTTTTGATTTTAC
Organism: Hydra viridissima; assembly: GCF_058129835.1. NCBI lineage: Eukaryota > Metazoa > Cnidaria > Hydrozoa > Anthoathecata > Hydridae > Hydra > Hydra viridissima. The sequence goes on from NW_028324300.1 coordinate 13,930,778, forward strand.
ATTTTGTATTTCCTACACTTTGTAATGTTGACAAAAGTAAATTGCTTTACATAGATAAACAGTTGTACGTTTTTTTTACATTTGAGGAGAATTTGATGTGAGGGGGGGAAGACCTTTTGTTCGCTTTTTATAGGCACTTTTGTGTTACGAAAGTTAGTAAACTACGTCAAAACGTCACGAATGTTAAAAAAATCGATTAGTTTGTGTATTTCCTATACACTTTGGTTGAACGCAAACAATTTTTGTGCGCAAGAAAAACGTTTTTTATTGCATAAACCAACCTCTAATTTTCTTTTTCAAATCGATCATAATTGTTACCGATAGCCTTCTCCTTAGAAAGACTTTAATATTCGACAATATGTTTAAAACGGCATCAGGAAATTAATCACGATGAATTACATAACGTGCGAAGCCTAATATCCAAAATCAATCGACTGTTGTGTTACTTGTTACAAAAAGTCAGAATCATATTTTAAAGATGCTTTAGTTAATGCCTCATAAAGATGTTTAAACGAATGTAAAGAAAATCTGAAAATGTCTAAATGAGGCATTTGATATTTTTAAAACCGAAGAACAGAATTAATTTAAATTTCGTCTATTAGGGCGAAAATATCTTTATTAAGTGTTCAAAATGATAGCGAAATATTATATATAGAATACCGAAATACTACAGCACCCCTGATGGGGTGCTGTAGTATTTCGATATCCTTTTAACTTAACTTGCGCTGTTGCCAAGTGTTTTTTCGTAGTTGTTTCATCGTTTATTGATTTGTTCGCAGTGTTCGTATTATCAACAGTTGTATCGGTTTATCATTCATTTAGTTCTGCGCAGTGGCGTTTGAATGTTAGTGTCGTAATCTCATTATATATATATATATATATATATATATATATATATATATATATATATATATATATATATATATATATATATTACTGTAGAAATTAGACCATTTACATTTTTTTTCTAAATATTAACAGTTTTACAACCCTATTGTTTCATGATAAATAACTGCGAACCTCGTGTTTTATAATAAATAGTTACTAACCTCGTGCTTCATGAAGAATAGCTACAAACCTCGTGTTTCATGATAAAACTTAGTCGTTTTTTATAAAGTATGATATTTGAAAACATTGAAAAATGTCAAGTAGATCTGAGCCATGTTCATGGGAACTGTTCTTAAATTCTTTGGTAAAAAATCATGATTTTTATTTAAAAGCTGATTTTTCGAACCTAACGAAGCTTATTAGATTCTTGGATTTTCTGATGGAGCATCTCTAATGAGACAAATGGAAAGTTTAAAGAATAATAGTCAACATCTAGCTTATCATCATGGGCTTTAAATGCAAATTGACCTATAAAATAATTGTCCGCCATGAAACTTATTCCATATGTTTGCAATAAAAACCTTTTTTTCGTTTCTCATAAATTATGACTGTAAAGCATGCGAAGAGTCTAAAATATTCAAAAAGAAAGCTAAGGTCATATTTGTAATTGCTATTGCGTACGAGTTTTTGAAACCTGGTTTACGAAAATAACGTTCAAGAAGTTCATAACATTTCATCGCGCTGTTTATCGTAGCAAAAAAAATGATCATCAGAAAAGAATAACAAGTAAACTTTGACCCCTTTTTTTTTTTTTTTTTTTAATCTTTGTAATTTTGACTTTTTAAACTTTTAAAAAAAAACTCTGATTCTATAACTGCGTTATCAAGGAAAACACAGACCAGATCAGTATCAGGGGTGAGGTTTGGGATAGACGTCAATACCGCTATTCATCCTTACTGTGCAACTTGTAGTTTCGGCGAGGTCCGCCATTTATTTCATTAAATATCCCGTTAGAAAAGAAGTTTTTTATGTCGTCGAAATCCTTTTTTTTTTTTTTTTATGACAAAAAGATAAAATATTGGTTAATAATTAGGCTTATCATTTATAGCACACTTTGTAAAATTTTATAACTTGTAGTTATTTGAAGTGTAAGCTGGGTCTAAACATCTGCTAAGTTCTATACCGTGACATTCAAATGAAACCTTTTTTTTTATATATATAAAAATATCAGTCATTTAGTTATAAAAAAGAGTGTTTCTAAAGTCTAGGCAAAGTGTTGAGGGCGAAAATGGAGAAGTTGAATAAATAATTTATAAAACTTGATTTACGTTAAGGACCAGGCCCCTAAATTTGGAAACAAAAAAAAATAGTTTTAAAAACTGATATTTTCACAACTTTTAATATAAAAAATTTAAGATTACTTATAAAAATACTTGTTTAGAAATTAAATTCACTTTGCTCAAAAATCAACAAATAAAGATTGAAGACTGTCTTCATGATCTGGATCTCCTCCTGTCTCACCTGGTTTGTTTTAAACTTTAATGATTTCTCTTTATTGTTCAGCAATGACGCCCAATCCTTAACTATCATGCTCAACATATAAATGTTCAAGACGCAGTAGAATATAGATTTTAAAATTCGTATTGATTGCTAAGTTAATGAACCGGAATCCAGATAAAGTTACAAAATTCAAGTATCGATGCAACTCATAACATCTTTCAAGAATAATTTTACAAACTTATTTCTACACTTTCACTGTATTTATAATAAAAGTTACCAAAAATATTTCTGACAAAAAAGCTAAAGCTTCCTTCAGAACATAAACCAGATCATTTTTCAGAGTACCCAGATTCACCTTCTCCATAATTTGCCTCATGCTATAATTAATAGGTATAATTCTCATGTTATAATTATTAGGTATAATTCTCATGTTATAATTATTAGGTATAATTATCATGTTGTAGTTATTATGTATAATTATCATGTTATAATTATTAGGTATAATTATCATGTTATAGTTATTAGGTATAATTATTATGTTATAGTTATTATGTATAATTATCATAATTAGAAATGTATAATTATCATGTTATAATTAGATTTAGAAAGATCATCTTCATCTTCATTATTAGAAATTGCAACAGTAAAAAATGTTCCACTACCAAAAACATTTAATATTTTTTTAAACAATGATTTTCCTTCATTCAGATACGAAAAAAGACTACCATTGAATCTAGAGCACACGATTTTACTAAATCTAGCACAAAATAAGATGTTTTCTAAGCATAGATAAGGTCTCGCTGGTCTCACTCATTTATTTGCTTTTTACAGTCCTAATATCAGCACTCCAGAACATTCAGAGAAACGACCATGAATGTAAGACTCTACGGATAATTCACATCCAAAACCTTTACAAAGAATTGCCCTTTCAGAACCAACCTAGTAAATGCATTTTGGTTATAGAAATATAAGATTACTTTACAGGTTGCCAAAACAAAGTTTTTTTGTTGTTTTTTTTTGTATGAATTTGAAAAAAGTTTACAAAATATTTAGAAAAATGCTTTTCACCTGTTCAGCTTGAAAAAAACGTAGAGCAAATATTATAATTCTATCAACAGCACTTTTGGAATAACAGCTGTGCGACTAAAACCAGGTGGAAGAAAAGTAACTCTGTTAAAACGTAAAATGGCTTCAGGTTTGGGTACAGTTATCGCATCAGGAAAAAGGAGACTGCTACAACAGTTACTCCTCAGAAAAGTTTTTCTCTTATACAATTTTGAAATATATCTTTCTATAAAAAGTAAGGTTCGGCGTTTGGCGTTGGGAATTTATCGGAACGACGCCATTAAAACTTCCGAACATCATATCCAAACTTTCGGAAATTTTTTTCGGAATATTTTCCGATAATTTTTATTAAAAAAAAAAAGTAAAATTAATTTTTTGAGTTTAAAGAAAAAAAAAACAAAAAAAAAAACAGGAACAATGCAAGTTTTTTTCTCTCTGTTTTAATGCTATAAGAATAAACAATATTCTACAATTTTTTTTTTTTTTTTTAGTTCCGCAAGAAGATTCAGTTTTTATATAGACATGTATGCATATATAATGATTTATTTATAGAATAATTCTATAAATGTTTTATAATATTTTTTCGTATATTATTATAATGTAGCTACTTTCAAAAGATTGCATTGCATTTTTTTTTATCGCTTTTAATAATTTAACGTTATAAAAAACCAGTTTAAATATAAAAGAATATTTGTTGGCTCCAAATGATAGCAATAAAATTAAACTATTTCGAAAAGTATGTTGTTTTCAAGTAAAACTAAAGTTATTAAAATATTTTGATAAATTTAATCTGAATTTTAAAAATTAAATATTCCCATCTTTCCGGAATAAAATTTGATTGCAAAGTTACGTCACATAATTTCGGAATACCGATCGCAAAATCCGATCTTTTAAAATATCGAAAACCAAATGCAGAGGCTTAATAAAAAGGAAGAAAGCTAGGGAAGAGAATAGGAATGTAAAGATTATTAAATATACCTTTGCTACTATGGCGACCCCTTCACCACGATGAAAGTCCGCTTTTTAAGCATGTAAAGAAATCTCCAGTCAGTCAGACAAACGACATATGGTTGATATTCGAATATTCAAGAAAGATTAAGACTTGAATTTGCAGTTTTTAAGTTTTCATTTATATTTTATAACAACTTAGAACCTCATTCTAAATTGTTCCCAAATAACAAAAATATATGGGTTCATGATTTCTTGAGAAAACCATTTTGTGAAAAAGTCTGTTAGCAATTTCAGTTATATTAATCTGAGGTAAATATTTAATCTAGGAAATTAGGTAGTGAGGTTGTTACAGAGGGTAATCCAATCCGTAACAATCCCGTCAAAAGATGGTTAAAATAGTTTTTCCAAAGTTAAAGAATTTTAGCGGAGAACATCAATTTTTTTTGAACTCTTTAAAATTCAAAAAAAGTATGATGGCAAAAACTATGAAAATAAATGATGGCAGCTTTTCATAAATAGTATGTTTTTGCTGTAATTAAGCCTCACTTCTAAAAGAAAAGTATGTATTGGTTTTTAATTGTTTTAACAGTAGAAAAGATAGCTTTTTCTTTTTTAAGCAACACATCATGCTAGAAAACAGTAAAAATAACAGTAGGTTGCTGAGGTTCATGGAACTGCTGTTAGTCAAGATATCATAAGAAGAAGACTTCGTGCTTTAAATTTACGAATTCGGGTAGCAACTTCTGGTCTCAGATTGTCAGTAGACCATTGAAGAAACAGAGAGACCATTGCAAGGAGGCATACGAGTTGGGGAACTCATGATTGGAGGCAGGTCTTATTTACAGATGAGTCAACGTTTTGCCTTGTATGTTCTGATCGCCGCCCAAGAATGTACAGAAGGACGAATGAAAGGTATTACGCTGACAAGATTCGAAAAACCACATTATATGGAGACGGCTCATTGATGGTATGGGGGGAGGGGGGGAGGAATATCTTTTTATTGCTGATGGTGGACGTCTGACTTCTCAAAGATACATAGCAGACATTTTAAAACCTTTTGTGGTACCTTTTGCACCGTATATTGGAGATGAATTCCTTCTCATGCAGGATAATGCTAGACCACATGCGGCATATATTATTACCGATTATTTAAATAATGAAAACATTCAAGTTTTTAAGTTGGCAACTAGCAGTCCAAGGATGAACTCAATGGAGCTTTTGCAAAGGTGAATGTAAATTGGGAACATTGGGAGGTAATGGGACATCGGATTAGAAGCCAACATCCACCTAACAGTTTAGACGAAAGGTGACAAAGACTTATCCGAATGTGGGAAAATATCCCTCAAGAAACAATTAGATCTCTAATTGAAAGTATGCCAAAGCGCTGTCAGGCTGTAGTAATATCTAGAGGTGGTGACACTAGTTATTTATCAAAATGTCAAAAATGTTTCAAAAGAGGCTGTACTCGTCTGCATAACAATAATAATCGTTTTGCTTTATTTTGTTAAAAGAACCGTATTTTTTTGGTCTTAGTTCGTTTTTTTTTACAATCCATAAGTCAAATTTATTATCATCATCGAAATAATTCTTTATATGTGTTCTATTCTTAAAATGCTTTTCAAAATGTATAATAACATTGACGATAATTAAAATAAATCGTGTATATGGCGCGTATCGTATAAATGGCGCGTATCGCGTATATGGCGCGTTTTTGCGGTTAAAGGTAAAAATTCAAATTTAAATTTAATTGAATTCCTTTCTTTACAAAAGGAAAATTTAAAAAAATAGTTTTAATTTCCATTTATTAACTAAAAAAAAAAAAAAAAAAGAAAAGTAATTTTTAAACTGAAGTGTAACTATAATTTTATTGCAAAGTTTACAAAATACAACGAAAAGTTGTAATCATAGAAATAGCACATCAAACATAAAAATAGTGATGTTTTAAAAGTCTACATCAAAAAATTAAAGCTAACATGAATATTTTGTATGTATATCAGTATTGGAAACCTTGATCGCTTTAGTCGATTAAGGTTTGCAATATTACACTACGAATACGCGTAGATTTAGGGCACCCGAATCGAAATCCGTCAGCCACTAATTCAATGCAAAACAAAATATTTTCGGAAACATTTTTAGGAATTATTTTGTTTTATGTTTCTAGCGTCAACAAGGGAGACCCAACTTAATTTTTATTTACTTGCCAATACGATATAATTTTATAAGTCAGAGATATCTTTTTTTGATAACTTTGGTGTTAATAACATTTATGTAGGAGTTTTTAAGAATTAATTGCATGAAGATTTTTTTAAAATTACGTTAAAAGTTTGTTGTTTTTTTTTTGTATAAAATTAAAAGTCAAAGCGAATTTTTATTTTTTCTTTCCTACATAATTTCGAATCAGCAGATTTGCAAATTGTCACGAGGTGGACGATATGTGTACAAAACATTTGAATCATGTACAAGCGTGTATGCAATTCGTTCAGAAGATACATATCAAACTAAAAAATAAAGCTCTAATGTATAACTTCTAATGTATAGCTCTCGAAAAAGAAAATCTGAGGGCAACTCATAGTTGACATCATAAATCCAAGTAATAGTTAACATTATAGGTCAGATGAATTTTTATTAATCGTGATGAATTAGAGATTATTAAATGTACTCTTTAATTAACGTCAGTCTTCATTCATTCTTAAAGGATGATCTGGAAGCGGTAAAAAACGTAGAAAACGATAAAATATCGAGAACAATTTATCAATTAAAAAAAAGTCGACAATAAGCTTTTTCAATTTATTTGAGGAAAGTGATTTTAACAACGTTAGTTCTGTTGACTCAAAATTCATAAAAATATCGTTGAAACGTTTTCTGATTACCAATCAAAAGTTGAACGATTTATCAAACAATTCGTCATGACAGACTTAGCAATATCGCGGAACAACAAACAAGAGTCCACGCTGAAGTTGTTCACTTTTAAGTAAGCTTTCTTTGAAATTACCACGAACAAGAGGTTTGCTTCATAATTAGTTTTTATTATCTTTGTGTAAAGAACAGAGACTTTCAAACTCTTTTTGATGCTTCTAAGAGCTTTGTTCATAGAAGCCTGTTTCTTTACCCCCCAGAGAAAATTTTTTTTTTTAAATATGATACAAGATAATAATGCAAGAGGGGGTTTTAATAGCAGAATTTTAAATTTACTTTAAAACTTGATCCAGTGCAAAAAAAAAAAAAACAAAAACAAAAAAAAAACAACATCAAACGTTTTAACGAGCATCATAGACTATAATAATATTATTATTATTATATCTATTATTATTATTATTGACTATAATAATAATAATAGATATAATAATAATAATAATAATAATAGATATAATAATAATAATAATAATAATAATAATAATAATAATAATAATAATAATAATAATAATAATAATAATAATAATAATAATAATAGATATTTAAGTTGGTTTCAAACAAAAAGCCGACAAAAGATTTTTTTTTTCATGTCTTCATTCAATAAGTTGTTATCTGTACCAAAAAAACAATCGATCTCACGTAGAATATTTTATTTAGCCATACAGCTATCTCACGTAGAATATTTTATTTAGCCAGAATATTTTAGCCATACAGCTATTTACAATTGATGCATCACAAAAAAAGAAAAAAAAAAAAAAATCGCACAGAGACAAGTTTACAAATAAATATTTAGCACGTACAAGTGACACACAAAGGTGACGTAAAAAAACATAAGAGCTACCAGATAACATTGTTTTGTTAGAATTAGTTCGTTGGAAGAAAGAGAAACTAAGCAGAAATAAATTAGTTTATAAATAAATTTAAAGAGAAATTTTCTTATTAAACTTGAAACTAATAAGATGAAAACTTTCACAAATACCAGAATTAAAACTGAGAAAAATGTCAAAGATGCAAAATATCAAGATTTGATAATCCCTCAGTCCACCCCCTCAAATCCTTCTGTATTTTCTATTGCAAGACGCAATTTTTCACGAAGCTCATGATAGCTGTTGTAAGGTGGAAGATCGATGCGATTAAAACTAAAAAAAGATTACGTAAAATAAGCATTTTTTTTCGATGCTCTGGTGAAAACGTTCTTGTAACTGTTTTACCAACTAAACCATCTTATTTTTACCACCAATTCACTAACGAATTTGTCTTTAATCAATTAACTTAATAAATTTAAGTAAGAAAATTACGCTGCAAAGCTTCCCCCCCCCCACGTTTTTCGATCATTTTCTAGGTAAATTTTGTAAGTAAATTTAAACAAAATTAGTGCAGTTAAACAACTTTTTAAACATTTAGGATTTTACTGAATAGTATATGGGCAAGGTTTTCAAAACCTTCCACTAACAAAATGGACTGATTCGTGTAAAACCTCCAGAATCTAAATCCTATATGCATCCGCCCTCCACTAATATGTTGGGGTAACTTTTTAAAGGTAGGGGTAACTTTTGTTGGTTCAAATTCCTTATAATTATAATATTTGAATGTCAAGTGACATTTAACTGCTAAAATTTCAACTCTTTTTTTAAATTCAAACTTACTTCTCCACCAAAGATAAAATATCAAATCATCTCAAACGTCATTTATAAATTTGTGTTCACTGTAATGCTTGGTATATTGGTAAAAACACAACACATTAACGTCAAATAAAAGAGGAACATCTCATATTACAAAATAACCTCACTCATCTACCAATATATTTATGCAAAAGTTTTAACTCTGTAACCAAATTCCTTCATTATGATTTGACAGAAACATGATAAGTAGAATAATAGAAGTTCATCATACTGGGTGAGAGAAACCTGACTTATGCTTATTTCTAGCTCCATTTCTATAATCTATATCTTCTTCACCTTTAGTCACTTAAAGACATCTCTCACACAAATTAATATTTCTTACTTTAAACAATGCAACCTTATCATTACCAAAATAGCAAACCTACTGCTATTTACTTTTATTCTATATATGAAACAATTTTACTTTGTATTAAAATTGCTTATTGATTTCTACCAACTTGAATTTATCTCTATAAAGCGCTCAACAGTTACCACAAATTTTATTTCTAGTAATTCTGAGGCAAATAATTATTACCATGTGTGTGATCTGGGTAGTTGATGAGTGTTTCCCCATCTTTCAATAGTAAACTTTTGAGGACCATTACTTCCATATAATTCAGCGAAGCCATTCATTGGTACTCGTGATGTACCAGTAACAAACTGTAACAGCCTTGCTTTCATTTCATCATCAAAAGTTTGAACAGCCTAAGAAACCAAGAAATCTTACACTATTTTTTTCTACAAAAAAAAACAAACAAAAGTTAAGATTGCTTTACAAAGTGAAAAAAAAAAAATTTTTTTTTTTTTGATAATAGTAGTGAAAACAAAAAATATGATTAAGCACTGTTTAATTCTTGTAATTTTAGTGTAATCTGTAACTTTGTGTTATACATAATTTAATGATACAAAGAATTATGAGAAACAGATTTAGAAAATAAATTTTGATCAAATATGAAAACTATTTTCTAGTTCATTTCTACATTAGCCCCCCCCCCTCAATTTAAAACTCTCACTCATAATCTTACTTTCCAAAACCATTGAATTATAACATGCTTGTCATGGTAACCACTTCTGTACTGAGTGTTTTTTCTCCAATCTTCCATATCGATTTCTCCCAAACCACAAAGAAGATACTAAAGTTCAGAGGAATTTATAATTGCCGGGAAAGCATTTAAGATAAGATGTCTGAAGTAATGCAATAAAATTTAACAAAGATAATATAATAGAAATTGAAGTGACACACCTCAAGCTCCCGCTCATCAAAAACTTGAAGTGCTGTACGTGGAATCAGATCTTCAAAACCCTATTTAAAAAAAAATTATAAATCAAATTGAAAAATTATGGAAATCAGAAATTGTTACACATATTCATTTTTATCAGAAATTCCAATTAAGAACATTAAAAAAATATTGTAAAAAATATCATAACTGTCCTCTTCTCACCCTTAAATTAAAAAAAACAACAAAACCTTCATAAATGCATTCATTTGTTCAGAGACACGATCCATAAATCTCCATTTGATAACCAAACTAAAAATTTTGAAAAAAATGAAATCCATATATTTTTTATATCAAGTTTTTATTTTGCTAATTTTCTTATTTAATCTTAAAACAAAAACTACTGAAAATTACTCAATATATTGTTTTTTATTTTCGTTTGTGACAGGAATATTTGCTCCATTTTTAATGAGTTCTTTTGAGACTATTGTTCCAAATGACTCATAATCTATCACGAACATCACATCCAATTCCGTAGGATCATGAGATAGAAGCCAATTTAAACTTTCATGGTATTCTGAATCCTTTAAGGATAAAAAGAAAAAAAAAAAAGATTAAAAAATAAATAACTAAATTTGACAACTAGCAAAAAAATGCTTCTGAAAATCCTTTATATTTTCTAAAAGTAAAAAAGAAAAAAGCTTTATAATTTGACATTTTTAAGTTTGACATCTTAAAATGTTTTACAGTACAACTCTTTTAAGAACTTAAACTTATTTAAAGCGCTGCTGCATCAACAGAATCCCAAAATACAATTCTAACTAACTGTAAAAAAATTTTTCTTACTGGAGCGTTGAAAAACTTATAAAGGAAAACACAAACACAAAAAAGCAGAAAAAAAGACTCAAAAAATATTACATTTAGTGTTGGCAAGTTACAAACAAACACAAAACTTAAGTTGCTTTGAGCAGCCAAATTGATCATATGCTGCAATTATTTTTGCTACATCAGATTTAAGTGACTTATTACATTCGTTGTTTGATTTTCAGTGTTAAGTAAAAGTAGCCAATAATAATTAGAATAGTTGTCAGTAGCAACCATTTGTTGTTAGTGTTAACAGTGATTGACAATAGCTCTTGTTATTACAAATATTGATAATGATGCCAAAATTCAGTAAACTTTTTAGTAACAACAACAGTTACTAATTTTTGGTATCAACTTCTAATATACCCTGATACTAACCATGTCGGGTGTTCTAATGTAGAAACTTAGTAATTCAAAACAAATATTCCCCAAAACGATAGCTTTTATTTTGTAACTTTTCCCCTTAAATTTTAAAAAGCAAATCATTTGTTCACTAAAATAATAATAATAAAATAATAACTAAATAATAAAAATAAAATAATAACTAAATAATAAAAATAAAATAATAACTAAATAATAAAAATAAAATAATAACTAAATAATAAAAATAAAATAATAACTAAATAATAAAAATAAAATAATAACTAAATAATAAAAATAAAATAATAACTAAATAATAAAAATAAAATAATAACTAAATAATAAAAATAAAATAGTAACTAAATAATAAAAATAAAATAATAACTAAATAATAAAAATAAAATAATAACTAAATAATAAATATAAAATAATAACTAAATAATTATATTAAAATAACAACTAATTAATAATAATAAAATAATAACTAAATAATAAATTGCATTTTAGTAAAAAATGAAATTTTTCAATTAGCAATTTTGAGACACTAAAAGTTTAAAGTCTAAAAATCCTTACAACACTCTCCATATCTCGTAAAGTGATTTTTTTTCCTAACATCATCTTGTAGAATGGTCGAATAAAGAAAGCTGTAAAAATGGAAAGCAAGTTATTAGCAATAGAAACTTTAATTTTTAACACTTATATAGAAAAAAAAATCTTCTCACCATCTAAAAGTTTGCCATGGTAAACTGCCATTCCAGCTACACGCCCAATAAATTTAAAATATGACAAGTGCTGTTCATTGGCAATTCCAGAGTTTGAATTAATTTGCAATGTATAGTTGTCACTAAAATTAATTTGCAATTTATAGTTGTCACTAAAAGAATTATGATTTAAGTCATTTTTGCATATAAATGAAATAGCAGGACAACAGTTGGATGGATTTGGCAAAAAGGAGTGAAGAGTCATTTGGAATAACTAGCTATAATAAAGACTGCCAAGTGGCTAAAAAAGTGGGAAAAATAGCACCTAAGAAAACAAAAAAAAAATAAACAAACAAACATTCTTAAAGGTATTTTTTTAACCATAATATTGCAAACACAAGAACAAAAACATTGTAACCACAGTAACAATAGCTTACGTTGCAGAATACTCAAAAAGGCCATAGTAAGGATTAAACATCTCTTTTGATAGCAAGTAAAACCATTCTCTAAAAAAAGTTAAAAATGCAAATGTATGTGCTGTTGTGGCAAGTTTTTTAATGATACTACAATGCTTGTGGCATTGTGATATCATTAAAAAGACTTGTCATTAAAATTGAGGAAAAAAATTGTAGAAAACTTTTAATTATTCATTTACTTTTATGCATGCAAAATAAGTGTGAATGTTTAAGGTTTGAATAGCTCATCTAAGTATAATTACATAATAAAATATATTTACCTAGTAACTCCACCATAGTCAAGTCCAGTTTCTCCATCAAAAACAATCCATAATTTGGTCTTTAGTAACTCAACATTGGTACAGGAATGCAAAACAAAACGATAAGAATCTTGAAATAGATTATTTCGTCGAACATGTATTTCATATTTGCTAGGCACATTTTCCTATTATAAAGTTATTGAGCCTTAGCAATAGTACAACATAATATAATATATCTTAACATAGTACAGCATTATGATTCAACAAATGCCGTTATTAGGATCCTAATTAAAAAGCACAAAAAATTTTTTACCGGTTTTTTTAATCTTGATCTGAAAAAATCATATTTTCTTTTATAGTCACGAGAATAAGGTAAAATCTAAATTAAAAAAAAAGTCTAGTGAACAAATAATTATTGCCACAAATTTCTTTTTGTATCAAAACATCAATGCAATAAAAATAAGAAAATTCATCTCAAAATTTACCCCAATATAGGTCTAATTTATAAAGTAAAAAAAAAAAAAAAAAAAAAAAAAAAAAAATTCTTTTTACATAAAAAATATATTATATATATTTATTTATACCTCTGGCTTCCTTTTTTCTTTTGATTGTAGACGAGGATCTTCCCACTGAGTTGATTGTGTCTCTAATAAATTACGTAAAACATTTATAAATTAAGTTATAAATTAAATATATTTATGAGTAAATTATAATCAAAATCTTAACCAAAACTTTTAATTTACCAATTTTTTATTTTTATTTTTATTTTTGATTGTAATTATAAAGTAATACATAAATAAAATACTTTTTTTAAGTACCAAAAACAAATTATACCCTTTAGTTTTAACCTAAAAAGTTTCTACAAACCATGATCAATAAAAAACACTCTTCCATCAACATGAACCCGTTCCTCCCATCCAGGCTAATGCAATAAAAAAACAACTAATTACATCAAAAAGTTTTATTAATTGATTTTTGATTGCAGAAAGTTAAAGAGATGATAAAATTGGGTAAACGACAATTACAAAGGCTTTGTAAAATTATATGCAAATTTATAACCGAGGATTGTGTGCGCTAACACATCTCTAGCAGGGCAGTACAACTATACCGGCAAAGGGTATTACACTATACCGGCAAAGGTTCTGCATCTTTAGAGTGACTATCTTCATCATTTGTGCGAGGATCAATCTAAAGTATATAAAATTAATTATGCATACTTAAATTAAATAGAATCATAAATTTATAACTCTGGATTTTGTAATGACATAAATATATTTCAGTATCGCACAGTAACCTTATAACTTCTTAATTCTTATTACAATATAAAGTCTCTCTTATCAAGGATGTCAATATAAAAAGTTTCTATTACCCAAGATGTTATTCGCTGGTTATGATTAATAAAGAAAACTCTATTATTTGGGGCTAACTGCATTGCCCAACCTGGTGGCAAAGGCATTTCTGCTTGACTGGGTACATCAGGATGAAGTCTTTCATTGATCTCTTGAGTCTGAGTATTCTCATTTTGATTTTCATTTAAACTGATTTGCCTGAAAATAAAAGTACTGTAATAAAGAAAGTTCACTAATAATGAAAAAAAAAAAAGGCTTGCTGAAATTTGCAAAATACGGAAATTACAATCTATAATTATAAAATATAAACTTATAAAATTATAATATATAATTGTAAAATATAAAAGCAGTTCCACAATAAAAACTTGAGTAAAAATTATTAAATATTTATCATTAAATATTAAACACCAGCATAGAATATATTATGATTTATTACATTAGGATATATAAATATTATTTAAGGAGCTAAGCATATATTTCAACAACTAACTCACGGATTTGGTTTTGTCCAAGTTGTTTTTCTAGTGTTATGATCAATATATAAATTTCTTCCATGTATATTCTAGAAAAATATGCATACTCTATATATGTATTACTATATTTTAGAAAAATCTGACCTTATCGAAAATATTTTCTTTTTTTTACTTGTTTTTTTTTTGTTTTTTTTTTTATGAAACATTTGTTTGAAGCACAAAAAGTTATTTATTTTTATTTTTTATTTTAATTATTTTTACAATATTTATTTTTAACAGATGCTTAAAATAGCACAAGTTATATAACATTTTTAATGTAAACATTCTTTAACAAATTTAATTATCATACATACATTTAAAAAAATAAAAACGAAATCTCAAAAAAGATATAAAATAAATATCAATTTTGACTTGCCTTTCTTTCTTCCCAACCAGGAGGTAAATCTGCACTAGTTCTTGCATCAGACTGAAATTGAAAACTTTTAAAAAGGAAAACCCTTATTTACAAATTAAAAGATTAATAAAAAAGTTGTTCATAATAAAAAAGCAGCTAAAAGTGTGCAATAAAATCACAGCATCTTACTCAAATCTTTTTATTATCATTTTCATCACAATGATTAATCTAATATTACTGTAATAAGACCAGATTGAACCATCATTGTTTTAAAAATCAAAAGTCATCAAAAAATTATGTAAATTGTAATGTAAAGCTTTATCATTTTACTTCAGAAACTAATAAAGCTTCAACAATACAATTCTGAAAAATACATCGACAAAAAGGAATGCTATGACAAATGTTTTTGTTGATTAATTTGATTGGCATAAAATTGTAACCATTAAAACCAAGGTGGTTAAAGTAAAACAAAATGTTTTCAACAAAATGTTAAGTAAGTTGATATTCTGTTTTGCTCCAACCAAATTGTTAAATAAAAAGAACAAATAAATAGAAAAACTCACTGTAGACTCTTCAAGGCTGATATGTCTTCTAATGTTAAACCGACCACCATGATTTATGTATCCAGGAATTGAACTCACTGCAGCAAGTGTACTAAGAAAAATCATAGAAAAGTTTCTCTTTAAAAATAAATAAAGCAAATTTCTTCAAGTGGTTTTGATATCCTAAATAGTAAAAACAGTTTTAAATTTAAATACCTGTCCCCAGGTCGATTCCAAGTGGTAGTTCGATTTGTGTGGTCTACATAAAATGTTCTTCCATTTGCATCCTATAAGAAAAATCAAAAAACTATATATCACCCAAATGCATCAGGACCTTTAAGAAAAGTTCACAAGAAGATCTTTTCCATCAATAAATTTAGACAAAAAGTCAGCAAATGTTAAACTTAAGAATAATTTAGTAAGTAAATAGTAAAGAAAAACTATGAAAATAAAATTTCATGCTTTTTGTAAAAATTATCAACACTTGCTAGTATCAGACAAAATTTTAAATCTTTTTTTTAAGCATCTGGGAGATGATACAACTATTTTTATAAAAAGAATATTAAAAAAAAAAATTAAAAAGACAGAGGGGTGGAAAAATAATACAGAAATAAGCTTATAGATTAGAATATATATAAAATATTAATAATGATAAAAAATCTAGAAAACACACTTGATGTAGCATAAAGCATATTTGAAACCTTTGAAAGAAATAACAAGAGTTTCCATAATAGCCTATTAATTTTCATGATAATATGTCGAGAAAAAGTAATAAACATTTTAAAAAGAATATAAAAAACATGTAATAATAATAAAAATAATAACAGCATTAAATATAAATAATTAATTTCAATAACAAAAATAAGGATAAAAACAATTGTAATAAAAATAATAATAAATAACTGAAATATCATAAGCAGCATCAAAAAAAAAAAATTTGTAAAAAAAGTTGCTAAGGGATTTGTTTGTTACTAACTTGTCTTTCCTCCCAACCAAGAGGAAGTGGAGCAGCCTCTAGTGTAGTATTTAGCTCTTGATCAGCTTCTGTGAGACTTTCTTCATTTATTTCTCGTGGCACTACCTCCCAACCAGGCTATAAAGTAAAAGATTTTATTTGATGTCATATGAAAGTATCAACAAAGAACAACTTCCTTACTCATAAAATATTTCTCATAAAATGTTTTCATTATGCAGCATCCTCTTTACACATGGAAAATTTTCCTGACACAACAAACATTTTCCTAAAATAACTTTCTTACATCAAAAATTGTGTGCACACACAAACAACATCTTGATTACGCATAAAACATCCTCCTTATGCATGGAAGATATTTCTCACACATACTATAACTTTCTCACACATACAGCATCGTTCTTACACACAATTCATCTACTACTTCTACTTTCTATTATCTACTTTCTTACACATGCAGCAAAGTTTCTTAGACAGGGAACAACCTTTTTTAAAAGGAATTTACATTTTGGAACCAACTTATAGTAAACAAATTTGTGCTCATTTTTGGAGAAAAATAATTTTTGAAAACATTCTTTTCCTTCTTGAATGCTCAGAAGTAAGAGACATTACTAATGATTTACAATCAGAAGATAACTCAATTATACATAGTAGGGGTCATGTATCATTTCAATGGTTCTATTGAAACTTTGAAATTATTTATTGTTATTATTTATTATTGTTATTATGGTTAGATCTATTGAAAATTTGAAATAAAAAAAGTTAGAATACTGAAAACTGAATTTACAAAGCAAATATTTTATTAAATACATTTCACAAATATTTTATTAAATACATTCACACAATCTAAAAAATTTTCATTAATAAAAACAACGATTGTTTAACTGAAAAAAGAAATTGAATGAAAAGAATATTGTATTTGTAACTCATAAAGAAAACAATTGCACCCATGTGAGTTTCTTCTAAGTAACTGATATTGCAAAAATAGAAATGTAGCAAAGGTACTTCAAGATATTCTAACAAAAAACTTGTACATAATGAATTTTCAAAGACCTCATGCATAAGTTATGCAAAAAATAAAAGAAGCTACAAGAGCATCAATTTACAATAAGTAATAAGAATACAAGGATAAAATAACAAAAACAAAGATAAGAATACAAAAATTATATAATAAATAGCTATTATAGATATAAAAAAGTATTTAACAAGGAAAATTTCACACAAAAAAAATAACAACAGGTGAAGAGATATTTCAGAGTTACTATCAAAATAGTTCAATATGCCAGCAAGAGTTGATGGAAGGCAAAGAACCTTTTGTGGGGAAATACTAAATAAATAGAATGTTTATGAGAATTATATTCAAACACTGCATAGAGGAAGAGCAGAAAGGTAAAATACTTTAAAAACTTTTTTGCTTCCATTCTACAAGTAACTTAAAAATTTAAATATATCAATTTTTTTACATTCTTAAATTTTTTCTAGTTTTACATTTACTAAAACAAATCAAACATGGAACTTAAGCAGGTGGAAGAAATGCTAAAACAAGAAGAGTCAATCCATATAAAAGCATTGCATGATATACAGATGAAACTTTTGCAGGTAAGAAAATATGCATTTTCTAGATCATTATAAGAGCTTATGAAATTCAAAAAAAATAATTTTTTGCTGACTGTTTTTACAGATCAGATCATTTCTCCGCAACAAAGAATCAGAAGACCATCACTTGAAGTTATTTACCTCAACTTTTGCTAAAAATAAAGAACCATACAACACACCATGTTACATTTGTGAAAAGTATGTTATTTTCTAAAAAACTAAAAAAAATTTTGAGGTTTAATTTTTTATTCAATATCTATTTACTTAATATAAAATTAGGGAATAATAACTAAGAGTTTGTAATTGAGAACCATAACAAAAAAGCTTTAAACCATATTAATAAAATTTTTTTTTTTACAGGGAGAGGGACACATGGCAACAGGAAACAGGAGTAAAATTGTGCACACCTAATTCTCATTATAACACTAAAGATAAAAAAAATCCTGAACTATTATGGCCTTTGAGCAATCAATCTAAACAATGGTCTCCAAGGTTAAGCACATCAAAACCATTAACAGGACCTCCAATGAAAAAATGCTTATCGTGTGGGAATAATATTCATAGAAATGCACCTGTGTGCCCAATATGTAAGGCAAAAAGTTATTCAAGGAATATTAAAAGGAAGATCAACCTGAGTGAATGAAGTTAACGCTGAACAAATGAAGACATCAAATGAAGATGAAGAACAAAAAAACATAAGGACACTTGAAGCAGAAAAATATAAATTTTAAAAATATATTTACTGTAAAAAAAAAAAAAAAAAAAAAAAAAAAAAAAATCAATAAATAAATGCTTACTGAAAAGTAAAAATTATGTACATAAATAAAAATTCAGGACTTAAAATACTACTTTAAATTTTTGTATCTATTATAAAACAAACAAAATTAAATATTCATATATTGTTATATGAATATATTTATAGCCTTTATTTGAAAACACTTCATAATAAAACAATACCATTTTAAAACCATGAGGTGATCACCAGGTGTAAAAACAAACAACTCCACTTGCACAGGTTTGAAAAACACACATACAAAAAAAAACTAATTTAGATATAAAAATATTCTGCATTTTATATGGAAACCTTTAAACATGCAAAACTTTTGTTTTGAATTTTTATTTTTAAACTTTTTTTTTATCTGTAAAAAGCACTTTCTTTAAAAATATGTAAAAATATACAATTTCCTAGTGTTAAACCATTTTTACACCTTAGAATCACCTTACAGTACTTTTCTGCCACTATTGACGGTTTAAGGCATTGCCAACAAGTGGCTTGCAAAAAGTGTCTTTAAACATCATCCAAAAAAAAAAAAAAAAAAAAAAAAAAAAATTTGAGAAACTAAATATAACTTTAACAAATAAATTGCACAAAATAACAAAAACAAAAAATATACTAACTTCTTGTGGATTTTCTACAGTAGAAGATGAACTTGGTGTGGCTAAACTGAGTTCATTGAGGTCTTTGACAACATTTAGCACCCCTATACCATCAGTTGCTAGTTTTTTAAAATAAAAATCTATCTTATCTACTTTAAATAAAACAATTTTACACATTATATTAAAAATCTCACCATCTTCATTGGGGTTTTTTACTATGGCAATATATACTCTGATGTTGCCTCGAACCCGTGATCTTGCACTAGAAGAAAAATATTGGAAAGAAAAGTTTCAAATCTGTTCAGTAAAAAAAAGTTTTTCATTCTGCGATTTTGTAAACCCAATAACCTAATTGTAAACCGTATAAACCAATTACTGAATACTAGACATTGAATCAGGTAACTATATTAAAAACTATTTTTTTGCATCTGGACTGATACCTACTTACAAAATTAGTGGTGATATGTTATGAGGCATAAAAAGTGGAAACAAATACCTTCTTTGTTGCAAAAGATAGTCCTTTGTAGCTAACCTTTCAATATCAAGATTGTCACATTCTTTCTGTAAAAAAAAAAAAAAAAAAAATTTTTTAAAGTATAAAATTCATTCAAAACTGCACCAAAAGAAAATTTCATGTTAGTTTCCTCAAAATGCACCAACTTCAAAAAGTTGATGCATTTTGAGGAAACTAACATGAAATTTTCTACAATATCTGTATTCTGCCTACAACCAGACTTCTCAAACTTTATATCATACAGAATCAACAACCATGCCTCAGTACATATACCATCATTCTTATACTTTAAGTCATCTCAGTCTGGTTTTTCTTAGAGAATTTACCAAAGAAAGAAACAAACAAACAAAAGCAAACATAAAGTGGGAGGGATATTAAAAAACTTTTTTTTTTTTTCTTTTTTCGAGTGACCAAAATATTTGCCCCTAAACCTAACATCTATTTTTCTATTTGGTTTTTTAAATTTTAATTTCACGTACAAATCAACAAAATCACAAAAGTACAAATCAACCGCAGTATTGTTTTGTTTCTTTTTTTAATTTCTTCTGCAACTTCAATTTATAAGACGTCGTTAAACGTCATTAACAAGCGCTGTTCCAGAGAGCAAAGGTTATAAGGTTATAAAAACAGTTCTGGTCATTTATCACTTTATAACTTACAGGGAGGTTGTTCAATGGTATTTCAATTTCACCCAAAAAATCATCACGCGTCTAAAACAAAGTAGAACAAGTACCATGTAAAAGTTTTACAACATTAAAAAAAAAAAATAAAAATAAATAAATAGTAACAACTCACAATACGATTTTCATCGAATAATTCCAGCAACAACTTGTGGTTCACTGTATTTACCTAAGTGCAAAAAAAAAGCAATTAATAATTAGCCAATTAAAGTGCAATACCCAAGGGAGAAAAAAACTGTTACTGCCAACATACATTTAACTATTACAATTAGGAAACTTGTTACAACAAACCTCTAAACTTCCCAACAAAGTTAATTGCATTAAATATTTGACAAATGTAGTATACTTACTCTTAAGTAGAAACTGCAGTTCCATTGAGGATTTAAAGTCTAAAAAGAAAAGCATTAGTTAATATATACTAATAAAAAAGCAAAAAAGAAACTTTTTTGAGAGTGTAAATAAAATATGCAACAACTACATAAACGTGTTCTTCAATTTGTTCAGCCAAATAGACTCATGTAGGTTACAGAATATTTTTTAGATTGCTTATTTTTGTTTAAGTATAAATTACCTTAAGTTTTAACAATTACTTATCATGTCTTTATTGAAACTTTAACAGCAATTTAACAGAATCTTATCTGCCATTAATCTACTTGTAACAGAATTTTATCTGTCATTTATCTAAATGAAACTGTATAAAGAAAAATACCTTTTTTTGAACATTTGTTTGCAGTGTAGTCACCAAGTTAATACGACGCCTATCAAACAACTTTATAACACAATATGGATCACTATAAAAGAATCAAATTATTTCAATATTAACAGTAAAAATGATAACAAAACAAAATAATATCAAAAACAAGAAAAAAATGAAAAGTAATTCAATAAAATTAAAGTAGATAAAAGTGATCTATAAAGATAAAATTTAGAAATACAACATAAGCACATTAATCCAAAACAACTTTAAATATAAATTTTATTACTATATAAACTTAAAGAATTTTTTTAGAAATTAGTGGTATAAACTATAAAAAGAAATATTCTTTTTAAATTCTCTTTATGTTGATTACTTAGCACTTTATCAGAAATCAGAAACCAAATGATTCAAACCAATCATCAATATTACTCAATATATAAAGTACTATAACTTTACATGTAAAAGAAATCAGAAACCAAATGATTCAAACCAATCATCGATATTACTCAATATATAAAGTACTATAACTTTAAATGTAAAAGAAATTTGATTGCAGAGCAAAAAATTGCAAATGACTTTTACAAATCTAACTTTAAATCAGTATTTGTGAAATCCACAACAAGATATTGTTTTTTTTAATTTTATTTTTGTTGATAATTAAACAAATACACAAAAAAAAAAAACATTTAGCCCACCCAAATCTTTTTCCCTTGAAAAGTCACCAAAAATACAAAGACTAAAAAAAAAAAAACAAACACAAAAACCTTCACTACCTCTCCCTCTACCTAAACTTTTAATGTTATAACTATGGAGCCAGTTGTTCACCTCCAATGTTATATCATTTGATCAGGTTGATCATAATACTGAAAAGAAAAATTGATCAACCTTCCTCTCCTAAAGGTTTAGGGTGTGGGAGGACATCATGTGCACAAACATAAAATATCCATTAAGAGTAACTCACAGCTCTCTGCTAATTTATAGTTAACCATAGAGCAAATTACAATAAATTTACAAGCAATAAGTAAAAACTGATAAAAAAAAAACAACAACTCAGCAACAAGAGTCAGTTAGCAAGTTAAAAAAAGAGCAGTTGGGTATTAGGAAAACACTTAAAATATTTTTCAGTGAAGCCATTTATTCTGCATAAAAAGATTTGACTTAAAAACTCTAACTTTAAAACTGATCAAAAATATTTAAAACATATATGATGTCAGCATTTCAATTCCAGCTTGAATTTATAAACCTTGTTGCTTATTAAAAAATCTTCACTCCACATTTTGTGTAAATATTAAATGTTTACTTTAAGCAAGTAAACATTCAACATTCACACAAAAACTTTGAACTTATTGACTATTTACTGTTACTAGAGTTATATTTTTTAATTCAAATACCAAAAATTGTTAATTTTAGCACTTTTATAGTAATTATAAATAAATTGGTAATTGGCCACCTAAGTATATTTGAGAGACAAAGAAATTTTGAAGAGTAGTTAAATATATGTAGAGATAATTGTGCAATATATGGATAACTTCTGCTCACCTTAGTCCAAAAATGTCTTTTTTAGCAAGATTGATGCCTTTTAGAATTTTCACTCTCAAAATAGAAATATTTTCACCAACAAAGCTCTAAAAATGAATTTTTAGATAAAAGAAATAGATAAAACAAACAAACAAACAAAAAAACAAACAAAAAACAGAACAGAGGGGAAAGTACATAATGCTAAGCCGAGCCAGGCTTTAAAAAGAGCCAGTTATTTTTAAACTATTATAGTTTAAAAGAGAAAGAATAAGGTCCCTGATAGCAAGTAGCCATAGTTTTAAAAGGTTGCCAATTCCTTCTCCATTTGATATTTATACAGTGTCTTTTAAGCAAGCAACTTGTTATGGGATTAAAAGCTACTTTATTAAAAAATTTTATACCATGTTGCCATTAGTTGTATATACAGTGCAATATTATCCATACTAATAATGTAATATGTAATAAGCAGTGATACATTTTAACATACTAAAACATTTTTTTTCTCAGTATTATCTTAAATTTACCATTGGAAGACCTTTAGCTTTCTCAGCAATTGCTGCATATGATTCTGTTCTTTGATCATCTCCAACCAAAACTGGTATATCTCCTGACATCATTTTTATTTGAAGTCCATTTTATAACTGCATATAAATAAAGTTAACAAATATAATCTAGATCTAAAAACATATAATAAAAATATAACAAAAAAAATATTGCTTTTATACTGTATTGCATAGTATGTATTATTACAATAAATGCAAAGGATAATAGAGTTTCTATTTAAAACAAATATTATAAAAACGAATATATTTGTATATAAAACATTTTTTTTGATTCTATAATTTTAAAATCTAAAAAACATCTTTTATCTATGAAATACCTACATGAACTCGACTTAACCTACTTAAAAAATATATCTAGTAATTTTCGAAAAATTTCTATAACTTAAAGTTTAAAAATATCACTTAGACTAAACTAGATAAGTTAAACATTTTTAAAACACCCGTTTAAATTCGATTATGCACTGACCTAGCTGCTTGCATCGAATAAGGAAAACAAGCTTTTGAAATATATAATCATGTAATTAATAGGATAGTTTACGTGAGAAAAACTCATTAAAATGTTAAAAATGCTGTTGTTATCGCCAAGATGGTTGCTGTGACGTCACAAATCCAGATAAATATTTTTAAACATAATTATTTAATACTTATATTAGTACATTATTTAAAAATATGCAGTTAACTTCTAATAGGTGGATTCCCAGAACACAATATGCAACAAGACTTTCCGAAGCTAAATTAAAGACACCAAAAAAAAAAAAAATAAACTCCATTTCGCGATCCAACTTTCCCGGGATGATTTCAATTTTACTATTTTTAAGTATTGATGCGTAATACATTAAAATAATCTCTGTTAACAAAAATGAGCACTAAATTAATCTTGACCTTTTCTTAACCTTCTTTTCTTTTTTTCATATCAGTATCACAATCTGCTAGAATAATATTTAAAAAGCCCTTTATCTGGCACTTCTTTTCGCATTATCGATTACCGGTAAACGACTTCAGTAAAACAAACCTTATACAACAAAGATTTTACCTTTTTTTAGCTGGAAAATGGCTTAACAAATGGCTCATCCAGGGATTTATTTTACTGGAAGAAAGATTAAATGGTTAAAAACGATTGAAATTTTTTATAGTCTGGGCTTTACAGTGCATTCGCGAGTGAAGCACAAATAGAAGATAAATAATTAGCGAATTTTACTTGAGAAAAAAAAAAAAAAAAATTTGCCATTAAAAAGAACGAATGGTCCAGATTCCGTATGCAATCAATTGTCTCAGTTAAAAAGTGCAATTAATTATCTTTGTTAAAAAGTGAGAAGAATAATTTAAAATTTGCTTCATTAAAAATTTGAATCATAAGTTCCAGAATTAAACTTATCTTTGAAAGCTTAACTTTCAAACGACTTTCTTTCTTTTAATTTTGTGTCAGGCATTTAAACTTTGGAGTAAACTAACTCAATCGTTAAAAAAAAAACTTGAAAGAAAAATGAATGAAAAAGAAATTGTCAGCATACAAATCTTATTATTACGTCACGAACGTTTTAAACCCGTTTTATTGTTAATTTTACGCCAGGGTTACTAAGGGTTAGTTAACAAATTGACAATGAAAATTAGGTTTAAAAACTTTTTTTTTCATATTTATAGCGTTTCATCGAATAGGAATGGCAGAATACACTCATCCAAGCATTATTACAAAATTACTTTGACAGTTTTTTTAATGACAGAACCTGGGAAGCAGTAGTGTTATTGATTCTACGTAAGAGATACTCTAGGCTCTAACGTGTTTAATTAATACCCAGGTTGTTTTACATAAATTTGGCAAAAATTGCTAAATGTGCGGCTTTATTTTTTTCCATAATAAAGGTTATAATGATCTGATTTTATTTAATATCACTGACAAACCATTCAATTTGACTCAAAACAGATACGCTAATCCAAGGGTGTCTTCATAGTGCAAAAAAAAAAAAAAGAAAAAAAAACGTTGCTAAGTTACGCTTAAATCCGAAGTTACAGCATGTCACATGGCCGATAGGCTCATTGATACGGATATCCATTGACGTGCGTTAATTGGCCAATATTTTAGGGGAAACGTTAAAAGAATACTTTTTTTTTTAATGAAAATTTAGATAATGGGCTCACCATTTACCCAAAAATTTTTTTTCAATATTATAACACAACAAGAGCTATAGGAAAAAAGTGTGGAAAATTTTCAAAACAAAAGTCAGACATTTCGTTGATATAGAAGAGTAGTAAAAGTTTAAAGTATTTAAAAGAAAAAACCAAACTCAGGAGGTCATATGATGTAATAATAGCAGAAATCAGATTGTCAAGCAAGCATTTGAAGTCTTGACATTCTTGTTTGGGAAACGTCAACTTAACAGTGTGGGGTAACGGTCCAAAGAAAGTAAACAGATTAACAGATAGATTCAAACGATGCTCAATTGTCGAACTTTTCTTTTATAATTATTATTTGCATAACAAATCTAAAGTAATGAATAAATAAATATTAATGAATAAACATTTTTCAATAAAGGGTTACATAAGCAAATATTGCAAACAAATCAGAATGAACTACAGTTTCTGCAAATATTGTGCACGAAGGCTTTCTGCAAATATTAGGTGCATGAAAAGTAACTTCAGCAAATACTGTGTATGGTGAATGTGTCAGCAAATATTTTGCGACGCCAAATAGTGTACCAAGAGGGTAGCGTCCTAAATTTAACATACGTCCGTTTGTTCAAAAAGTATTTATGGGGCTATGAAAAAAGCTTAAAGACTCAAATAGTGTTGTAGCATAATTTTAATGACGTTTTTGTGATATATATTTTCAATGAATATCATTTTCGTTGCGTAACAATTGAGTTCAAATTCTTTACAACGCATCGTTTACATTACGAAAATTTGAATATTGTGATAATATACCTTGATTTTACTTTACCTTAATGATAAAAATATATTGTCGCTCTCCTAACAAACCAAAACCCCCTGAACAAATTAACGTCAGTGTAAACTTGAAATTAAAATGAATTTATTACATTTTTTCGTCCTCAAACTATGAATTTTTATGAACGATTTGCTTTGTGCATAAATCTAGTGACGTCAATACTCAGTCAATTGGTTGTTATACACCGTTATTAATTTATCAAATAACCTCACTACTAGAATATGACAACTGGTCCCCCAGTATAAAAGTATCAGGGGTGCATAATTGGTAATTTAAATAATCCATAAGCGAGTTTGAACTAGGAAACAGAAAACAACCAAACTTACTGGTTCGTTTAGTTGCAACCAAATTGATCAATTCATTTTACTTAAATAACTAAATGAATCAATATCAGTAAACTCAATCAACAGGATGACTGCAGACAACATAAAATCGCTTCGTCATGATAAAATGAAATATGAAAATCTAACCGCATTAATAAATCCATCATTTACTGTTGGTCGATTCCATGTGGCCAGTGTCTTGGAGCCTGTAAAATCCATAAGTTCGAGAACAGCGCATTCTTCGTTGCTTGATGGACTTAATAGTCTTATGATCGAGGGAAATATTTCAGCAAAGACCATGTCTACCAAAGAAAAACAGACATGTCTGCCAAAGAAAAACATACCTGCTGCTCACCCTTATGCTCGCATTCTTAACAAAATTCAAGGTGACACTAAGGTTTATCCAGGTGGAATTATAAAACGCTCACCTATTAACAACACAAAGGGACCACGCCATATGTAAACTTTTGAGTTATTTTCTGGAAAAATGTTACGTCCCGTCGTCGATGACGTTCTGGTAAGCAATCCAAACAGAAAGAGAAAGAAATGGTCCTGATGATTGTTGAAACAAATTTTCTTCATGCAATTTGAACAATTTTCAATTCATAATTATGTAAATTTATTATTTCGCCGTTTTTACAGTTGTACAAAAGCATTTTTTTCAAATAGTATTAAAAAAAAATTGCATCAATATATAATATATACACATCCACAGACACACAGACACGGAAGCACACGCACACACACATACTGTATTTGATTTTTTTTCTTTCTTTTTTTTGAAGCTATAAGTCAAAAAGTCAAACAATTAATAATTGTAATAAATTTTGTGAAAAAAGCAATACTTTATCTGCTTAAAGAATTTTTGATTTCTGTCTCAGAATACCCTTTGTTCCATTTGTTGGTAATACAAGCTTTTTAAACAACATTTGCTAAACTCATTAAATATGCATAAAAAAAAAAAAGGTAGAGTAGATTTTTTACCCCCCCCCCCCCCGGTTGATAATTGCTATGAAAAGGTAGAAAGTAAGGGTCTGCGTATCGTTTCATTTCCATATCGTTTTCATTTCGGTATGATATCGGGAAAAAAAAATCATTGGAATGACGAGAGTTCCAATATACACCGAGATTTAAACTAACTACAATACCGGTTAAAATTTTTATAACGATATTACGTCGTAATCATTCCGATGACACTTTTTTTTCCGATTTCAAATCGGTATGATAACGATATGGAAATGAAACGATACGCAGACCCTTAGTAGAAAGATTGTCGCTTACATTTAGGGTAAAAAGTAAGGATGGGGGCAAAAAAGGTGTTGAAAATAAAGCTACTCTTTCTGCATATACAAAATGTTGAATCAAATTTAATCAAACTTAAAGAAGATTGTACAAATAAGGTTTAAAGGGATTAACAAAAGGGGTTGTAATTAGCATTAAATCGGATCGGACCATCTTGTAACTATATTCATGTTGAAGCATCACCATTTCCCACTAAAAACCAGTTTGTTGTACCGTTGAAGTGTCAACAATATACTTTCTTTGTGCTCTAACCATGTCAAACATTGTGCCAACAAAAACACAATTTTCGGGAAGCGCTGTTTTTTTGTTTTAATGTAAAGAAAAGTGCAGCTGATGGACTTCAATTTTTATGAGAAGTCTACGGGGAACTCTGTCTCTAGAAGCTCTGTCAATAGAAACATGTGAAGACTGGCTCCGAAGTTTTAAAAGTGGAAAAAATTACAACACTGAAAAAGAACGCGAAGGGAGGCCAGTAAATTTTAAAGATGCTAATTTTGAGGCTGATTATTGGAATAAGATTCATGATAAACTCAAGAGGAGTTCGCTTGAAACTTAGGAGTGACTCAATAATTTATTTCAAACTGTCTTAAGGCCATGGATAAGGTGCAAAAACAAGAAAATTGGGTTTTGTATGGACTAAAGCCAAGAAACGTCGAACGCCGTTTTTTCATTAGCGAACAACCGCTCAAATGGTTAAATCAGAAGGTTTTTTTTGCATTGAACTATGAAGCAGGTACGCACTACCTCGTTGGCAGACATGTTAAAAGCTGCAGCTGCAATTGCTTGCTTTAGAGAGTCCACAGAGTTTTGGCTGAACTTGTTTCAATGTGCCCCATTGATGGTTGTCTGATGGATTCAGATCAGGTGAGTTTTCTTCTCAAGCCAACCCTGTATCAAACTTGATGCAAGGGCAGGTACAGAATCTTGGTAAAAGACATAGGGCCTAATTTAAGAATATCTGTCGATCCAAGGTTTCATCAAATTTCTCAGAAGTTCCAGGTAGGCTTCCTTGATGATATTTTGACCCGTCTGGAAGAAATGGGGTGGCATGACATAGCCTTTGCTTGAAACAGCCATGAAGACATGGACAGAGGCTAAAAACTTTGTTTGCCCTATCACTGGGACATCTTCAGGGTCTTAAGCTAACCATTTGCCAATTCTCCTGTTAACTTTGGCATCCACAGTGAATATTTCCTCATCGCTGAAAAATCAGATTCGAACGGCTTGATTGGTGTTGAAAGAAGAGATCACCTAGAAACTCTCTTAGCTTTCATTTCAGTAAACAACAACTGCCTGACTTTCAGGACTTAGGACTTCTACCTGAGGTCTTCATGGGTGGTTTTTCTCATGGTGTCAGGAACCACGTCCCTTAACTTGATAAGTTTCTTGATGGAGATGCTAGGATTGTTTGTAATGATTCTCCTGTTGCTCCATGTTATTCCTGGAGCCTGACTTAAACTCTTCCAAGCATGTTTCTTACAATCTGCACCATCATAAACTATGCTTTTTGGATACCCAAACCACTTAATAATTTCTTGGACTGAGTGCTCGGCAGGAATTAATTACGCCACTACAATCATATTCTTTCGATATGGTGATGAAAGTTGCCAAAAAACATATATTTTCTTAAAAAGCAACTTTGTTTTTGTTTATATTTGAAATTTTGAGGCCCAGAGCAAAACAAAAAAAAAATTTGCGGAAATTTTGAAAAATTCTGGGTTTAAAACGCCCACTCTGTATTAGAGATTAATACTTTGGTATGGTTTTATGCTAAATAACTGTAGCTTGCCAGTGAATGCATATGTGTATGCATGCGTAAAATTGTAGGTTTGTTTTTATACGAGCCAAACAAATAACAACTTGTATGCAGTATTTTATATAATAGTTATGTAGTAATTTTCAGCCTTATAATCAAGTAAAATAAGATGCCGTCCAAGAGACTCTGATATTTAGGGTCTAAATTTTTTTCCCAAATTTAAAAGTCTATATAAATTTTGCTGTCAATCTGAACGTAATAAAACTGAATTGCAGAAGTTTAAATGTAAAAGTGCCTACAAATACGCGAGCGTGTGATAAACGAAGCTTTGTGAAAATACCTAGATAAACGTTTACAAAAGAGTAACCTCGATACGCTTTGAAAAGGTCTCCCTTGATTAATTAACGTTACCCCTCTGCTAGAGGTCTCTGGCTTTCGGTTTCGGCTTTTTATTCGATTGGCATTATTGTATTATTTTATAACTGATATATAAAGTAAATATAAGAAATATATGAGTCTAAATCAAGAAATATAAAAAAAATTACATAACCTTTTAATTTATTGTAAATGGAAGGGCAAGAGTGTCCAAAACGAAAGTTAAGAGGAGACGCAAAAAAGATATCGGATAAGAATATGAGTATATCAATAAAAGCTGAAAAATCATATTTTAGCTGTTTTTCACAGTTAAAGTTAATGAAAATAAAGTTTTTGCTACCAAAGATGAACTTGTAATGGATAACACAAATACAATTTTCGGATTGATACAATAAGTCAGAACAGAAAATGATACCTACATACGAATTCAACAAGGTTAAAATTACCACGAAAAGATTTCAAAATGATACAGTCATGACGCAAAAGTGCTAGGATTGAAAGAAATAAGTCAGAACAGAAAAATGTTATTAAGCACTTCGTATTGTTAACACAAAAACTGAAATAAAATTGTTGGTGAGGTGGCGAAGGGTTTTTTTATTTTACAACTTTAACTACAATAGTTCAATACAAAGCAAAGTATTTTGTAGTTTATTACAGTGGATCAATATAAAAATTCCATAAAACTCAATGTTAAAAAGTTGTGAGGCTATTTCCATTTAGGAAGGAAGAACGTGATGATAAATGATATGGTCAACTGTATATATTTAAAACCGTGTATGTTAAAACCGTGAAACCATCTTAATAGTGATGTAATGTGTTTATCGTTCAATTTTGCAATAAAAAAGTACAGAGAAATCCAAACTTTTAAACTGCTTTAAACAGAAATTGATTTTATGCAATTCATTTTCATTATTCTCTTTCTGTTCTGACTTCTTACCACACTTCTGGCTCTTACTACACTAAAGGCACAACTTTCAATTCTGACATTTTTCCGTACTAGCATCTTTTCTTGAGACATTTTCCCATTCTAACCTGTGTTAGCATTTATAAGTTTTTTATGGTAACCTCCATTAATAGTCTTCAAAAATTTTATTAGCTGTAAGATGCACTTTTATGTTTCAGAAACCAAAATTAAATCAACTCCATCCTTTTTTTTAAAAAACGTTTAAGTTTTAAATAAAACTAATCATTCTTTTATATTGTAAAATTTGTTTTCGAAATCAAATTACAAAAACAGTCTTATGACTGGAATGTTTGAATCAAATCAATTCAAAAACGATTAAATACAGGGTATGTATTTAATTATATTTACTGGAACATTTGTACGGAAGAACATTAAAATAATAGAACATGTAGTGGGAGTCATGAATGCAATAATAAAAACCATTTTTACTCATCTGAATCTTATCTAATGAAATCTAATGAAGTAGCTATTTGTATATTTTTATTCAAAAACCATATTTTAAAAAATTAAGAAAATTTTTCGAATCTTTATAAATTATCTTGTTAAATTATTAAAAATTATAACTTAATTTGTGTTAGTAAAAAAAATTAGCTAATTGTCTTTTTTGTTTTTTATTGTGTTTAATATTAGGCTGCAGTGAAGATCTTAACAAAAAAATTTTTTTGAGTGTTTTAGTTAGCCTGGGTGTTGGAAAGTTGTGAATGGTTATCATAAATTTTAAGTAAAAATATTATTTGTCTATTGTTTCGTCTTGAGGTGCCCCAAGCCTTTTTAAAATTACAAATATTCAGTTTTTTATTTTAGTTTATTAATTTTTGAAATTGTTACAACTTTTTTTTTAGAATTTTAACTGGCCTGGGTGTTGATACTGTTGATTGTTGAATGTTGATTAGCTGTGAATTAATATCTTAAATGTTATGTTAAATTAATATTTGTATACATTGTTATCTTGAGATGCACGCAAAAGTTTAAAAATTGTGAAAATCTAGCTTTTTTGCTCTTTTTTTTTTTATTTAAAAAATGTAGCGCTCGCTAATATTAATATTTTCTCAGCATTTGTGTTTGTGCCTCCATCTGGTGAATCAATTTGAAGTATTGCATATGGCTGACAACAACATTGAATAAATATTATATATTCTATCAATTATTATAAATATAATACAGTTTTGGAATATCAAAGATCGACAATAAGAAAATGCCGACTCAGACTCGAAATCAGAACATTTGTCCTGTATTTGGCAGAAGTAAACGGATGAGTAAAAGTCTTTTACCAACATACGGGGATATTATTAAACACTTTCAACCAGAACAGCTGCAGCCATAGCGTCAGCTGTTCTGGTTGATTTTGGCATTATTAATGAACAAGATTCGTCTGTGGTAATTGATCCAAGCAAAATTCGTCGAGAAAGACAGAAAAATAGGAAAAGTTTGCAAACTGATGCAATAAAAAAAGTTGAAAGGTTGTATTTCGATGACCGAAAAGACAAAACCAGAAATCAATTTATGAAAGGTGATAAACTTCATCAAGTAACAGAAACAGAAGAGCACATTGTGTTAATAAAAGAACCTGATTCGCAATACCTGGGACATATTAAAACATCAGAAGGAACATCACTAAATTTAACAAACAAGAATGTGGAATTTTTAGATAAAAATGAGATTGATACAAGTGCATTGGTAGCAATAGGTTGTGATGGTACCAATGTTAACACTGGATGTTGTGGTGGCGTTATTAGACTGATTGAAGTACATTTTAAGGAGTCGATGTACTGGTTTGTATGTTTACTACACATGAATGAATAACCGCTCAGGCATCTCATGATACATCTAGATGGCGTTACACAAGGACCAAATTCATTTTCTGGTCCAATCGGACCAGAAAATGAATTTGGTCCATGTGTAAAAGAATGCGACATGCCAGTAGTAACCTTTCAACCCATTGAAGGTAATGTTTTGCCAAACATTGATCCAAACGAACTGAGCACAGATCAGAAGTACCTACTTGAAATATTTCAAGCAATCAATAGTGGCCAATGCAGTAGCAATTTGGGCAACCGTAAACCAGGACCAATTTGCCATTCTTGCTGGTTAACAACCGCCAATTGGATTCTTTGATTGTATATTTCAAAAGAATGTCCAGACAAACACTTGATAGCACTTGTAACATACATAGTCAAAGTGTATGCACCTATATGGTTTGAAATAAAGTCAAAACCGTCATGTACAGATGGGAGTCATCATCTTTTTCAGATGATTCATTATACCAGATACTTGTCTACAACTCTGAAGAGAATTGTTGATCCAGTTATACAAAGAAATTCTTATTTTGGTCATCCTGAAAACTTACTGATAGCAATGGCAACAGAAGAAAGACCACACATTCATCAACTAGCTCTAAGACTTGTGCTTGCGGCATGATCCAGCAACAATGAAACAGATACTGAACTTAGAGTGTTTAAGGTGCCGTTGCTAAACTTCGAAGCACAAGATTACACAGAAATAATCAGTTGGTCATCAAACAAACGCACAGAAACGCCAATGTTTCGATACTTTCCATCCAATCAACTTGAAGAAAACATTCGATCTTTAGAAATGTTACAATTTCAATCATTTCCATGCCACACACAGGCCGTTGAACGGGGGGTTAATCTTGTGACAAAAGCGTGTACTACCGTGTGTGAACCCCAGCGTGACGGTTTCATTTGTGCACGAATAGAATCACGTTCAGCCATGAAAGTGTTCAATACAAAGTCAGATTTTAGTTTAATCAAATACCTGTTTATGACTGTTCGACGTTGGTAACATTAAAATAAAGAATTCAAGAGTTAGGGCAGTAACTAAACAAAAGGACAATTGTTATAGTTCTACCACTGCATTTTTTTAACTTTTAAAATTGTGAAGTTTTAAACTACTATGAAAATGTTGATTTTAAAAGTATTAAGGCTTTAAAACTGTTATTTTCAAACTTAATTTTATAATGATAACTTAATTACATAATGCTATTATGGAAAATGGTGTGAAGAACTACTTGTTGCATGCATATTGCATAATGCATAATTGCATATTGCATATATTCCATATATTGCATACAACGCATACCACGCCATACATTATATACGTATAGCGTCACCTAATATAGTTTATGATAATTTGTAACAAAATTTGTTAAACTTATTTGAAGAAAAAAATAGAAAAATTAGAAAAATACCAATATTTGGTGTATTTAAAGTACTTGGGGGCAACTCAAATTCATACTTTTTACAAACAATATTTGTGCATATCATATCTTGTATGATTTGATAACCTGTTTTAGACACAGGCAATAGCATAACAAAATTTAAATATATATATATATATTTCTTTAAAATATCATATTTTACAAAACAATATTAATTTTAAAAGTTTTTGGGGCACCTCAAGATGATATCCTAAAGAACTAATATCTTAAAACAGTGCTTTTAGTATGAGTACACAACTTTTGCACACCCAGACTAACCAAATCTATGAAAAAATTTTTTTCACTGCAGCCTATTTAATATGTCTTTTTAAAATAAGCTCATTTGTAGAAATTGAATGGGTTCAAGTCAGGGGAGCTCGGAGGTCAAACATCTTTAGGCCAGAACTTAGTGTTGTCTCTAGGCCAGTCTGAAGTTAAGATCTTCTGTTGTTGTGAACCTGGTCAACGATGAAATAC
Organism: Hydra viridissima; assembly: GCF_058129835.1. Classification (NCBI taxonomy): domain Eukaryota; kingdom Metazoa; phylum Cnidaria; class Hydrozoa; order Anthoathecata; family Hydridae; genus Hydra; species Hydra viridissima. The sequence goes on from NW_028324300.1 coordinate 13,965,584, forward strand.
TTCTCACCTGAAATGTAGATGACTAGAGTTTTTTTCTTTAAAAAATTTGTTCCTTCAGACAAGGAGTATGAAAAAATATTTTTTATAGCTAAAGGTTTTTGCTCCAAAAAGATCTTTGACAACCCTTTTGAAAGTCATCCCTGACAGATTCATTTCTCCGGGAGATCATTGTCTCGTTAACTTTCTTCTTGATGAATACAATTTATTTATATTCCAATTAAAGTTATTTAGAGGGTGCGCACGTTACGATAGCGCTGTTAAGGTATGATTTTTCATTAAAAAAAAGAATCAAATAATAAAATGGCTGCTTTAAGTAAATGAAATTTGCTTTTAAAAAATAGGATTTAATGAAAATGAAAACCAGAAAACATCGCGTATTGGCGCATAGCATTTTTATAGCATAAAAATTTATATTCAAAATTGGGTACTTTTGAAGTATTGTTATCTTGGGTAGCTCCTTTTATCTCCAAATCTTCATGACGACGTGCAGTTTGAGGCGATGCACATGCAACAGTTTCAGAAGGTTTTAGAATCCAACTGTAGATAATCATTAAAGAAGCGTGTTATTTTGTTTGTTTAAGGAAAACAAGTACCGTTCTTCCTACAAGAATGTCTTAAAACATTTTCAGAGTTTTACAAACTGTGAGATTATCTCAATAGTCTCCGAACGTGCGGTCATCCAGTCACAAAACCCGAAGTCGTTCAATGTGCTTCAACTATGCATGAAATTTCCATCAGTTTTTTAATCTCACACGATTCGCATATGCTCAAAAAAACATTCCCTGAGGAACTTTCCCCCGAAGCGGATAATCTGAATGGAGAATGTCTCTAAAGATAATTTAAATAAAAAGTGTAAGCTTGATGAAACAAAAAAGCAGTTATTCTCTTCATGACAAATCTAATTAAAATATTTTCATTTCTCAAAAAATCTCAACATTAGGACGTTTTTAGGTAACTATAGTGAAAGTAAGTTTTAATTTTCGTACCGACGCAAATATAAACTAACGAACGTTAATGAACGTTAATAAAATTAACGAACGTTAACGAACGGTGAACATTGTGAGACAGCCGAAACACATGGTGGACACACGAACAATTGCATGAAAGATAAACCTGCCATACAATTAAAATTTGAAAATAATTTTGGAATTAACGACTAGAAATTCAATTGCATCTCCACCAATAAAATGATAAAAGTTAAAGTTGTAAAGCTCGGCGACAATTCTTCAACATTCTTTTAATGTAACTTCTGTGATAAATGGTAATATTTGAATTATTAAGGCAACAATTCTGAAAGCATAATCGAGACAATAGACAAAAGTTAATCAAAAGATCACTGGTCGAAATAAACACACTAAACGAACTTGTTGAATAAAATTTACTGTCTTGAACAACGTCCGGTTTAAGAATCATCTGCGGACTTATCAAAAAAGGAAAAACCGAGAAAATCTTAAAGAAGTAGAGCAGTAAAAGAAAAAAAAAGTAGAAAGGGAAGAGAAGGGAAATTCCTTGAGCTTTTGAAAATAGCTTCAATATACACTATCGAAAGAAAGTTTTAGGCAGGTTATGACTTTATCCTTTTTAAGATATTACAACATTGAAACTGTTTTTTTTATTTAAATGAATGTCTTCATGGTTTAGTTCTTGATCGAGGTCTTTAATTCTTGATTCTAGTATATCGGGAATTGTTTAGACCATTTCAGCATATTATAATAAACAACAGGCACCTACTAGATTACACTCGAATTATCTTGTTTATTTATAAAATAAACACTTAAACTTGATTATTCAATTAGAAGATCATAGTTAGTTGAAATTAAAATTTTGTGTTGTAAAAAGTGGGTACAAGAAAGCAGTGGCGGACTAAGTAATCTGGGGCTCCTAGGCTAGTGACATATTAAGGGACCCTTGTCCAAAAATTACCTATCTGACAGAAAAAATGGTAATATTTTGATGTGCGTATGTTTATTTTTTAACATACAGCAAAGGTAGGCCTAGGCCTAGGTTGCTAGGGATATACAGTAAGTTTCAACTCATTCTCACTTTTTTTAGTAAACCGTTTGTTCAGTGAATGAATACAAGTTAAATTTAAACAAATTGACACCTATTTTGTGGATGCCGAAGTTGCTTTTCGAAATTTAGCTTTGGAAAAATTGTTGATGATGTTGGAAAAGTTTAAATTGCGTAGTAGATCACTTTCAATCGTCATGAGTGTCAAAAAATTTAATCTTTCATCAGTCATTGTTGTGCGGATCGCATTTTTCACTCGTCCAAGTGCCGAGAATGATCGCTCACCAGTGCAATTGGCAACCATTAGAGTCAGGTATATCCGGAATACAACATTGACGTTTGGAAACGTTTCACAGACACCTGGGGAAGACGCAACTCCGTAACACTGTACTTCAGTGCAGTAGTTGGTGCCTTTCTACTTCACACGTGGAAACGTTCCACCCTGTGTTGAACTATTTAAGAAATAATTGAACTGAATCATTACTTCACTTAGTGAAGGTAATCAAAGACTGATACAGTAGAATCTCTTCAATTCGAATTTTATGGGGAAAAATAAAAGTCCGAATTAGACAGATTTTCGAATTATAGAAAATTGATTTTTCTTGAACACATTTCACGGTGACTTTGCATTTAATCAAATTATGGAGATTTTTAAAATAACGAGTTCGAATTAGAAAGATTATACTGTATTGGTAAATGCAAAAAGCTAGGCAGTTTAAATTTTAAACGAAACACCGCTGCGGTCAAAGTGTTTTACAACGCAATGAAAAATCCCGGACATGACGTTACTCTCATGTCAGTGATCTCAGCAATCTGCATAGAACTGCAGCGTATAATTAATTACAACCAGCACTGCTTAGAAGGTTAGATAGAGGAGCGAATTTACCCGGGGCTCCGGGCTACAATAGCCCCCTGTAATCGCCAAGGGGCCCCACAACTTAGAAACAAGATAATATTTGCATGATTATTGCATATCATCAAAGCCTGAATCTGACTGATAGATTATAGATGATTGACGCACGGGTATGTCATATGCCAAGGGGTCCGTGCACGGGCCCCCTAAAATCACGGGCCCTTAGACTGCAGCCAAGTTAGCCTAAGGAACAGTCCGCCACTGCAAGAAAGGAATTAAGCATGGTTGAAAGAGAAAGAATTCTCGTTTAACACGAAGAGGGTTAATCCAAATTTCAAAAAAATGTAAATTTCAAAGTGTTGTGCACAAATGACATCACAACAACACGAAGTAACTGGTAACAATGCAATTAAAAAACTCATTGAAAGACCTAAAAAAACGAATAAATTTCAAGAAATAAGAAAAATTTTCCATATCGAAGATACGGTTTGAAAATTTGGACTTTTTTTGCCGACTAAATATCCCAAAACTGCCCTTTTGATTCTATATATTTTAAGGACTCCAAAACAATAAATTTTAAAATCCTGGATTAAAATTTAAGGGAGATATTTAGCTTCAAAATTGCCATTGTAAAAGACAGCATGAACTTTTGGTGTGACAGAAACAGTCAGCTTTAGATAATTGCTCTTAAACTCTTGAATCTTTTTCTAAAAGTCTTGAGAGAGTGAGCTCCAAAACAAGAATTAAAAACTTGGAGAAACAAATCTTGAACATGGCAGATGGATGATGCTTCAAATGCCTTATCAGCCAGTGATATTTTCATTAACGTGAAGTAAAATTAGAAGTAAAAATAATTGATTTCGTTAATGTGAATAAAAATTTAAAATTAGGATATATCTGAAGAACGAAAACTGAAATAGAATTGAATATAAGCATCAAAAAACGAAAATAGGAATAGAATTAGGAATTATTACCGAACGAAAATTATTGAATATTAAAAGAAATTTCGATACACTAATTAGTTTTTTTTGACAATTAATTTACAAATTTTGCATACTTGCTTTAAAATTGGCGCACATGTTTGACCATAACGATGATATTTGGAATGATTATAGAATGTATCAATGGACCACAAAACGTGCTTGTCATTACGTTAAGTATAAATTCAATGCGTTCAATCTTTTGTTGTAAAATAAAATAAACATCTAAAGATTCTTAAGAGTTGCAAATTAATAACAGAATAATGAGTTTATCAAGGTTGTTGGCTGGTAGGAAGCGTGACAGTCTTGTATGGAAATTCTTCGTTTACGATGAAAAAAATGACAAATCCACGTGTCTAGTACAGGACATAATTAATGAGAGCGTATGTGGCGCATCTCTTGCCGGAAAAAATTCCAGTAACTTGGTGGCGCACATTCAGAGAATACATAAAGACACACACAAATGTTACGCGGATGAAAAGAAAAAACGAAATGCAGAAAAAATATTTTTGAAACGTAAAATTGATGACAGCAATTCTATATCTTCCCGAAATAGTGGAAAGACAAAAACTCAGACAATAAGAGAGTGCTTTGAACACCGAATCACCGCGTGGCCAACGGAATCAAATGAATATCAATTGCGTCAGGATAGCGTGATTGAAATGATTGTTAATACCAGCTATCCAATGGTATTGCTAGATCAGCCGTCGTTTTGAAAGATGATAAAAACTTTTGACCCAAAATTTAAATTGCTAGGTTATAATTAACACAACTAAATTTTTAAATTATTGTTTTAAATTCATTCAATGCTAAACAATTTTTAAATGTTTGCCTGTAATTATAGTATCATTAATGTAAGACTATAGTAACTAAAAACACAAACTGATGTGCATTAAATTTTAACTGATTTAAATTTTATATTGCAGGGTCTGCAACATTGAACAAGCGGATAAACGAGCGTTTTCTTCTACAATCTGCACAACTGAAAGACTTGATGAATCGTACACGCAAAGTAACAATTTGTCTTGATGGTTGGACGAAGAAGCGTCTCACAGCATCGTTCCTTGGAATATCTGCTTGTTTCTATGACACCACCATTGATAAAGCACGACATGCTTTCCTAAATTTGATAGAACTCCAACATCCCCACACGGGTGAGATGCTTGCCGAATGTTTAAAGAAATGTCTTGACCAGTGGGGTATTAGAGAAAATCAAGTTATGTTGATTGTTTCAGACAACGGGTCTAATATGATTTAAGCCATCAGGCTCTTACAGGAAGTGTATGCAGCTAAAAAATCTGACGAATCTGAATCTTATGAGTTTGAATCTGACGAGTCTGAACATGAAACTGATGAGGAAGAGATCCAGTCTCAGTCAGAACAAACTGATTTATTTCTGCCAGATCATATTCCATATCGTCGAATGCCCTGTATGGCTCACACACTCCAGCTTCTCATAAAACCAGTTTATGAACATTATAGTGCAACCACCTTAGAAATGAGACAAGTTGTATCAAGAATTAGGAAATCAAGTGTGGCAATTGAGAAACTTATTGACAAGTGTGGGAAGTCTGTGATAACTGACTGCACCTCAAAATGGAACAGTACATATCAGATGATTGACCGGCTGTTTAAAATAAAGACATCGGTGAATGAAGTTCTTATAGAAATTGGTACATATTGTTTTATTATTTATGTTATTAGTGTGTATAAATTATTTTCGGAATTTTATTAAGTCTACAAAATTGCGTCTTACCTTATATAAACTAAAAAAACGAAAATGGTTATAAATTGTAAGAAGTTCATTAGTCATTATCATTAAAAAACAAGACAGGGTATATAGTCTTTAAATTAGGTTTACTAATAACACGGAAATACTTTACCCTACCTTTTAAATCACATTGCAACAGTATGGAAAAAAGAGACGTATATCAATGATAATTATTAGTTATTACAATTGTTATCAGTAAACTTTAATTTCAGACGGTTTACTTAAATTTAAGAATCGACACATTCAAAGCATATGAATGGGTTCGTCTTCAAAACATTTATTCACTTTTGGAACCCTTTGCAGTACAAACAGATATACTTCAGACCGATGCCTAGTCTCTTTCACAGGTTCTACCATCTATACTCAATTTGGAATGCTATTTACAAGAATATCCTACCAGCAAGTCTTTGATAGCGAATCTTCTTGGAGATCTACGTCAACGGTTTCAAACAATTCTGCAGCCGGACTCAGATACGTTTAATCCTCTTCCGTCTGCTGCATATTTGTTAGATCCAACCGTTGCTGTCTTTATCCTCACACCGGAAATGGGCACCTTGCTCCATGCAGCAAAGATTTATATAATAAAAGTTTGTGGAGTAGAACAAGAATTATAAGCTGCTGCTGAGTCAAATGGATCTGAATGTGAATTTGCTGCCATAAAGCGCTTTAAGTTCTTGTCAAATAAAATCTTTACAAAAGAAAGAAAAATTTATAACCAAAACAACCTCACTGTTGCAAGTCAGCTGTCAAGGTATTTGGTAGACATAAGCGGTGATGAAGCGCTGCCAAGTAACGGCCTGCTCTTTTGGAAACAAAACAAAAGCAAGTATAGCAAGATTGCAATTTTGGCTGAAGATTTACTGTCCGCCCCAGCATCACAGGCGTTTGTAGAAAGGATATTTTCACTTTGTGGAATTTTAACTGTTGGTCGCCACAATCGAATGAAAAAATCATTAGAGATGAGAATTTTACGAAACTGAACAAAAACTTGTAATTTAAATTCAACCAGATATTTTCTTTCAATTTCTTATTATAACTCAATTGAATCATTGAATGACTATTTTATGACTATTTTTATCCTTTTTTAGATGTTACTAAGGTGGTTACTATGGTTACTAAGTTAAAAAATTGTTTAAATATTTTTCTTGAAATTTATGTATTACATTATTTCTTGAAATAATGATAGGGGAGACCGGGGCTAGTTTTCAGCAGGGGTAAGTTGACGAATTGCGTTTATCTGCAGAGTCTTTTATCAAAAAGTATCAGAAATCTCAGGGAACTTTCCTAATTGACCATTTCATCTTGGGTTCTACGACTAAAACTAATATAAATATTCCAGTCACAATTGATTTACTATTATCAGTCAGGCTGTTTTAGTAGTTGTCGTTTTTCAGGATCTTTAGGCAGTTTATTGAAAAGCTTTTAGGGTTTATTGGCAAAATTTTCACAGGGGAAGCTGGAAAACAAAAAATATCTTTATAAAATTAATTTTTTTTTAAATTTTTATTTCTAACAATATTGAAAAAATTTATTTTTACAAAAAAAATACTTTTGAATTTTTTTACAAAAAAATTTTTTTAGGGGATTTTGTTAGCAGGAACCAAGGTGGGGTGTTTTTTTGTTACCAGGAACAAAGGTGGGGTGTTGTTTTGGCTTCATATTCAAACTACTAACTGCTACTAGCTCATAGAAATAATAAATAATTTTTATACATTTTTACTCACTAATACGTTAATAATCTTTTTTATAGTTTGCGCCAACTTACCCCGGGGTGGGGCAAGTTTTTCTTTTTTTAAGGCCCAGGAAGGAGCCATAAGATTTTTTTTTTAAATGAATGTAACTAGTACAAGTTACCCAAATTCGTAGACTTCAAGACTACACTTTAATTTTTTCAAAAAAAGTATGTCGTTAGGACTACTAATTGCTGTAAAATTTGATAGAAGTAAAATATGAACTGATTTAGTAACTGAAATAAGAACTAAAATGATTAAAATCATAAGAACTGAACTGAAATTAATTTCATCAGAACTGATTCAAAAGAAGTAAAATTAAAATTAGAAATTAAATCAATGCTACAAGAACGAAGTAAAAATGGAAATTGAAATTATATTTAGAACTTAAATATCACTGTTATCAGCCAGGGTTATCTGCTTCAGAGTATCAATTTTTTCAGCAACTTCATGCAATCACTGCCATTTAAGTGACCACCATTGTATGGCTGTAATGGTATATATATTGAAGTCAACCATTCTTTTGTTTAAGGCAAAACTTGAGCCAAGTGCTTAATAAGATGGTTAACATGCCAAGAAGCAAATGAAGTTCTATTGGAGGAAGTTCTTTTGATTTCTTTAGATCACCACCAGATAAAATAAACTTTTGATGTTACTCTCTGATTTTTCCAAATGTTCTGAGTTAGCCACAGTTGTTCAAATTTGTTGACTCAATGTTGCACCAGCAACAAGGATGCTTGCTTTTGTGAGACTGAATTCCACAGATAATATTTGCAAGCTTCATGTCACATAACAGAATCAATTTGTCAATTAGTTCATTAACTTGCATTAGGTCCAAAATCAGTTTGGTATTGCCAAATGTTTCAGGGGTGTTTTCAGAGATTGCTTCAATTATTTGGTTTTTGACACCAGTGCTTTTACCTGTGCAATTTTCACTTGAAGCCAACTTAATTGATATTTTTAATGGACTTTGTTGTTCTGTTTGGTGTTCAGAAATTAGACTCAAACTAGCTTTGAAAAAGGATCCTCCACCATCAAGGCCCAGTTTCACAATGCCCCAGCTCATCAAATCTTTTGAAACTATAATGTTTTCCTTCAGGGTTTTTAATTTGATACAATAAACAATGTCACGAACCTCATTAGAATCTGAAAATTTTACATTGGTAGCAATGAAAAAATCTATTCGATTAGATCCTGCTAATGCAAATTTCTGTTGAAAATTTGGCTCAAGAAGGCGAACTGGACTTATTTGGTTTAAAAAAGATCCAACCTTTTTGATTTTATTGTTTGAAAGCCCAGTACTCTGCTGAACATCAACCATATTTTTTGCTGTCAAAGGGTTTGGAAAGAGTGAATGAGCTGCAGATGTTCCTTAAGAAAGAAAACTAAATCAGTTACTTCACATATAAATTGTATTGCTCAGAATGTACATAATAATAAAATAACTAACCTTTTCTTATCGGAAGAGGTTTGCCATGAGCTTAACCAAGACGAATTGTTCCGCCCGGAGATGTTTCTTTCGATACAATGATATATGAAGCAACTTGTTCTGCACCCACAGAATCTTTCAATGCAAATTGTTTGCACGGCGAGTCGTATCACTGCAATTGTGAGAAATTCCACGAGCAATGATAGACAAGCATTTTGTGCATCGTTTTTCAACTGACTTTTTTTCTTCTTGCAAAGATTTTGATGCAAGACCCTTTTCAAATGGATGCTTTTCTTTGCCTTTCACCTTCGCAATTTGACAAATAATGCAATTACAACATGTTGTAAGTTTTGTTCATTGCTCCACAACAATGCAATCAAAACTGTTGAGTTGTATTGCATTTAAGACATTAACTCCATCACCCATTTTTTCAGGTTGCAACGGCATGTAACACAAATTCCAAGTGGCACTCTTTCATCCTGAAAATTAACATCGGATGAAATCAAGCAATGAATCTCAGAAATGAAATGTTTTGAAATTTCTCTCTCACTTCTCTTCATACAATTAACACACACTGTCCTTCGGCAATCATCATGGTCTTTGAAAAATGCAGGCATTTTTATTTTTTCTAAATATAGCTAAAAATAACAATGATTTCAATACCTATGCCTTATTATTTTTATTTAGTTTGTATGTTTATATTTTTTAGCGTAACATAAAGAAAGTCATGCTAATATTTTTAACTTTTGTTTACGTTTATATATTAAATATATTAAAATTAATTTTTTACTGTTAAACTGTTTATAGTTTCTCTATCATGGCTATCATAAGTTTAGTGCTACATCTTTTTATTTCATTTATGTGCAAATTCTTTGTGCTGAATTTGTCTCCAAGTAAATAGTTTTGTAATCAGTTATGATTGTCTGAAGAGAGTAGGACAAATATATTTGTCCGGAAGGAATTACTTGTGTAGCAATTACTAATGATTATTTTAAAAAAATATTCTGAATGACTGTCCAAATGGAGTTGGTTGTGTCGCAATCGTTGGAGTATGGTAAAAAAACAATCTGTTTTTGCTAACAAATATTTGTAAAGTATCTAAAAAAATGAAAAAATGCAAAGCTAAATATCTCCCTTGGATTTTAATCCAGGATTTTAAAACTTATTGTTTTGGACCCCCAATATATATAGAATCAACCCTCAAAAGGGCAATTTAGTCGGCAAAAAGTCAAAATTTTCAAACCGTGAAGATGCACCGCTAAAAAAATTAGGTCTGTGTATAATCAGAATAACGATGTTAAGATTAGCACTTTCACTGTCAAGGATCGGCTGAAGAAATTTGGCCTGAATGCGTATAACCCCATTTAAAGCATTATTAAGACCATTTGATAAGATAAAAAGGCTACCTTGTGCTAAAAGATGATATCGGGCAAAAAAAATTTGAATATTGATCATTAGAAGAAAGGAAAAGCGTCTTTTAGATGACTCCAAATTCAAAGTTTTTGGTTAAAAACGTCGTATTTTCATGCGAAGATATGCAGGAGAAAGGTATTCAGAAGAATATTTACTTCAAACAGTAAAATGTGGGGGGCTGATCTGTCACCGTTTGGGGATGTTTTGGTGGAGAAAATGTTGGGATCTTAGACAGAATTAAAGGAATAATGACAAAACAAATTCATAAAGAAATTTTTGAACATCAAGTACTATCGTCTGGTAAAAAAATATTTTCGAATCTGCAAGTTTTTATGCATGATCATGATCCGAAACATCCCAGGAAAATCTGCAAAAGATATTTAGAAGATCTTCAAAGCCAGCAAATACTAAAAATAAAGGAGTGGCTACCACAATTACCAGATCTTAATCCGATAGAGTTACTATGGAAAGAACTTGGCAGGAATGTGCGAGAAGAAAAGTGATCTATAAAAACCCTTTGACACTTATTGCTTGTAAAATGTAATGCAATACAACCTGAAAAACTGCGTAAATTGATTGAGCGTAATGCTGAAGATCTATGCAGCTGTTATAAAGAATAAAGGAAGTTATTTTGAAGAATTAAAAGTTTAATTAAAATGTAAGTTAAAAATGGAAATTATTGTAAAAAAAAATGCTTAATAATATTTAATTCTTGTAAATATAACATTTAGAATAAAAATTTATTTCTTAAAGTTCAGTGCTCTTCTCGAACTTTCTGTCGATAGTGTAAGTAAATATTTCTGGCAAGAGTTTCAAAGCTGTGAGGAGAGGACATTTTTGAAGAAGATTTGATTAAGTGTTACTATTTGTATTCGTGAAGTGAAATGAATATATTTTAGGTTAACTTTCCGAAAACTTATTATTATTGTCATTATTATTATTATTGTTGTTATTACTATCATTATTACTATTATTATTATTATTACCATCATTATCATTTTTATTATTATTATTATTATTATTATTATTATCATTATTATTATTATTATTATCATTATTATTAATACTATTATTGTTATTAATATTATTATTATTATTATTACTATTATTATTATTATTATTATTATTATTATTATTATTATTATTATTATTATTATTATTATTATTATTATTATTATTATTATTATTATTATTATTATTATTATTATTATTATTATTATTATTATTATTATTATTATTATTATTATTATTATTATTATTATTATTATTATTATTATTATTATTATTATTATTATTATTATTATTATCATTATTAAACATATTTCGAATTAGGATTATTCGTTTCGTTATATTTGCATTAAGAATGAAGTTGCAGTTCAGGTGGATTTATAAAATTAAGAACAAATGCTTACAAATCTGTTTAGGTCATCACTTAGGCTTACATATGATTTAACACAGAAATTTCAAATGACGAAAAGATAAATATCTGCGTCAATTTATCCGTTTCTAAATTTTTTAAGATTACCATCTAACTCTTTCTAAGATCACCATATTTGTAAATTTTTTGAATAAAAGTGAAAAAGTGATTTGCAGTAGAAATTTTATTTTGTTAAGATAACCGCCATCTTTACTTCTTACTCACAAAAAAATAAAACTTATAAAAAACTTTTACTATTATTGGTTGATGTTGTTACTTGTATTTGCAATCTTTGTTAATGTCAACAATACTTTCCCTTATTTTAGAAATCAATGCTAGTAAATTTTCCCTCGTCTTTTTTTTAATAAACAGGTTTCTGGATTAGACTGTCTAAATATCTTCTAAAAAGCATTTTTCTCTCAATTAATCGATGAATGAATTTGAGACTTTGTCGCTAAAAATCAAACAAAAAAAAAAAAAAAAAAAGGACTTGCCACCTTTTAGGTACTTAAAATGAATCAGTATTCAAATTGGGTTTTCAATCATGATGCTTTAGACCTTCAATCGGAAAATTTCTGCTACAGCAAAATTTTTTATCATATTTGGTTTCTTGAAATGGTTTTGATTGATTGGTTATTGATTACAACTATTTGTCATCAACACCACTGATGTGGGACGAACTAACCTCACCTTCAAGAAATGATCGTAAATTTTGGTCATTTTCTAAATCCCTTTTTAGCAATTTGGTAGATTCATTTCAAAAATTTTAAATATTGATTCTATTTAAATCTTCGTACTCATTTTTGGAGCTAGCAGTGCTGTTTTCGTCCATGTTTTGAAAAAGTCGTAAGACATTTTAGTACTCTAGCCGCCTAATTCATTTATTTTGAATTGAGCCCCACAAATCCTTTTACATTTCCTTCAGTATCTCCCAAAGTGCAGTCCACGCCTCACAGGTGTCAATTTAATTATTAAGGGGTCTATACAAAAAATACGGTTACATAAACTCTCGGTTTACATAAAGTTTATGTTAAACGTATGAAGACTCTTCAATGAACAATTCAATTTTTGAATATTAAAAATTCTGTATATCATTCATACGATGGCATTTTTTTTTGAGTTTTTTTTTTAATGCCATAAATTTTTACTCTATCTTTTAGTTTTAACAACTTTTCTCGTTTTACAAAGTTTTTTTTTTAATGCTATAAATTTTTACTCTATCTTTTAGTTTTAACAACTTTTCTCGTTTTACAAAGTTTTTTTTTTAATGCTATAAATTTTTACTCTATCTTTTAGTTTTAACAACTTTTCTCGTTTTACAAAGTTTTTTTTTTAATGCTATAAATTTTTACTCTATCTTTTAGTTTTAACAAATTTTCTCGTTTTACAAAGTTGCTCATAACTTTCTCTGTTATTATGTGGTTGCAATTGTTAAACTACCATCGCTATGGTTACTATATTTGTTACCATTATTCCAATATCATCTTTTATCATTGTTTTTCGTACTTTAAATTAACTTTTTAAGCTTTTTAAATTAACTTTTTACGGAAAATCTATTTTTTTTTTATATCCTGTTTCAAATTTCTTTCCCTCCACCAAGCTTTAAATTATAAGGCATACAAGTATTAAGAATCTTAGATCTTCAAAAACGGTAACGATCATTTTGGACAAAATCATAATATTGACACATTTGAGTCTTTAACTCTTTTAATCATGTTTATTATTGTGTTTTCAAAGGTGCCCCTTCGTCAACAGCGAGTTTTGTTGAATTATACTAGTCTTTTTTGATCAATGCATCACTAATGCACAATTCTTAACTAAATTTATCAGGATTAAATTGATTAATGAGAATAAATAAACAAAAGTAAGGTTTAGTCTTAACATTCTTCAGATTAACTCCTTCCAATTCATGTTTTAACAACTTATTTATCTGTAGATTTGCGATACAAAAGCTTTTATCGACGTAAATAGTTTAAGTGGGTAAAGTGTAGGTGGATCAATATACAAATATACCCGAACGGTTGCACCAAAAAGGGGTTGATACCAAAAAGTGGTTGGCACCTAAAAGCGGTTGGCACTAAAGAGCGGTTATTACCAAAAAGAAGTTGGTGCCAAAAAAAATATCTAAATATATTATCGTTACATAGTTTGAGTTACTTTTTTTTAAAATGCTTTATAATATAATCTAAAACGTGCAAAACTATTTATTTTTCTGAGCCAATAGAATGTTATATCAATAATGCTGGTATTTATAAAAAAGCTACTATTGTATTTATATAAATATTTTTACATTTATAATATAAAAATTTTTACTTACTGTATACTTTAAAGCTACAAAAATTATATGTTACGTTTATTTATATGGTATAATTTATAATTAAATGTACAATGTGGGTCAAAACCATTCGTTGAAAATGTTTTTTGGATATTAGTTTGGAAAGAATCATCAGCAACAAACTTCATTTAATGCTCAAAAGATTTTTTCAGTTAAGACAATGCTTTGTATCGAAATTTACTTCGTTACTATTTTTCTTTTTACGAAATTTGAACATATCTTTTACTTTTCTAGTTCAAATAGAGCCATAATTATTTTTAGGAATCGATGAATTGTAAATCTATCTTTTAATTTTTGTTAAAGCAGGTTTTCCTCATGAAAACCTCATTCAAATCTTCTTAACTATATATAAATGATTATAAATATTTATAAATGTTTATAAACCTATTTAAATACTTCGATATATATTATAAAACTTAGCAACTTAGTACTAATAGTTTCTTAAGATTTCGGTGCTCCTCCTGGTACAAGTGTCTTATAAAAAAGTTTTTCATTAAAAAAAAAAAACGGGTAGAATTAATATTATGATTTATAAAAGCATACATAGGCTACAGGCGATAAAAATGCTCATTAAAAAACTCATTAAAATCTTCAAATCTCAAAATACGGGTGTCTATCCTCACGTCATGCATCCTGTTGGTAAATAAAAAAATAATTGTTAAATGAGAAATAAAAGTATATAGCTGCCTGCCTTTTTTTTTTTACATTTCGTAATCAACTCATCTAGTTTTGGATTCGTGCTACTTCCCGGTTTAAGCTTTTTTTCTTTAACAAACATATTCAAAATTTTAGAAAGATTCTTTAAAATGGTTGATTTGTCATTTTTTGAACGAAAAACTTTCAAGAAATATTGATAAAAATATTGATAAGCATTACATTGTTTTTGTATTAATAAGAATTAAATTGATAAGCATTATATTAAATTTGTTGTTGTTTATCATATTACAAGTAGTGATTTTATTCTTTAACTGAAAGTCTCAATAGAAAGAAATAGATTCTCAGCCATAATTTCAACACTCGTCATTTCGATACCAATTTTAAATATATAGTTCAGCAATTCAACGAATGCAGTTTTTGCTCTAATTCAAAGATATTACAGTTCAAGCCAGTCAATCAAAATCACGGCTGTTTTGCGTCATTGTTTCTTATCCTTTTGAAGTTTAAAGAAACTATATTTAAATTACAATTAGCTTATAATTATTTAAACTGCTAGGAATTTTGGGATGCTTTTGCCGGCGGCGTACAGCTTCTGAGCCAGCTTTTTAACTTGTTGAATCTGACAGTCCACTTTTCTTAACGTCCCTTTATTTTAGCATCCTTTCTGAGATTTTTTTACACAACTTCTTTAACTGACACCAAGCTGTGAAAATGAATAGTTAAACACAAAAAAATTGATAGCTAAGCCTTACACAGCTTAACAAAAAGTGCGTTTCATTTTTGTTGTTGTTTTAATCAAGGCCTTATTCTAATACTTTTAAATAATTCGGATCAAATGTAAACAATTAATTTGATTTGAAGAAAATTCCATTGCATAATATTAACCAATATATAAGCTTGTAGAATGATTCAGACGTGACATCTTTATAAAAATATAAATTCGATCAGATTATCTCATTGAACTCGCCGAGAGGAACTAAAATCTAATTGGTTTAATTGCCTTTAAATACCCCGTCCTGTCATATTATTTTAAAAGTTGAACGTAACGTTATTTGAAAGTAAGCCATTTAAAATAATAAAAACGATGTGTTTCCCACCAGTGGATCAACAAAGAGACGATGCCTTGGATTCTGATTTTAACAAATCATTTACTGTTGGTCGCTTTCAAGTGCAAATAAAAGAATTGAGATGTGAAAATCATCCACAAACATCTTCTTTATTTGATAGAAAAGATTTTATGCTAAATGGAAGTCATTTGACAAATGGACCCCATAAAAATACACAGCACAGCAAAATTTCAGACTTTTCTAAAAAATTTACAACTAAAAAACATAGCAACACGCTGCCGATTCATTACGAAGATGAAGAACCATCATCGTCAATGATACATTTTGCATCCTCTGCCCACCCTTTTGCTAGTATTCTTAACGAAATTCAAGGTGACACAACAATTTATCGCGGTGGAACCATTCATAAGTTTAACAGCAAATGAAGAACTTTGAATGAAATAATTTGTATAATCAAGTACATGAAACTGCAATATTTTTTATTTCATAAAGAGAGAAAATCAATTATTTAATTGTAAGAAGTGTTAATACTTTAAAATGCATATTTGTAAATTTTTTGAATAAAAGTGATAAAGTGATTTGCAATAGAGATTTTATTTTGTTAATTTAAAAATTCATCATTGAGTAAATATTTTTATCATAGCATAAAGTTAATAAATCATAATGTAAATATATCTACATTGACATATATTTAGATAATGATTATATATATATATATATATATATATATATATATATATATATATATATATATATATATATATATATATATATATATACAATATAAATATTCCGTATCCTCCAGTCTCATGGCAACAAAACAAAAAAAGCAAAAGATGTTCGAAGAACTGCCGTAAAGAAGGTATTACATATGAAGCTTTTTAATTAGAAAATTTTCATCTAAAAAAAAATTAAACAGTTAAATTAGCGTAAAGAGTTATAGTCATTAAATCGAAGTTAAGCAGGATAAATCATACTTGTCACCAAAGGACACTAAAAAAAGGGTTAGCATGATGGAATCTAAAGATTTGCGTTTAGTCATTGTGCAGTTATTTGTGAAGGAGCTGGGTTTGCAATTGTTTTATTGCATTAGAATCAACTATGGCATGCTTTAAATATATTTGTACCAATAAGATGTGTTGTCACTTGCAGCTAATGTGATAAAGCATTACACTTTATGGCTTTGTAATATAAGCCTGGGGATATATTTTTTAATACATTCTTTATAGAAATAGTGAATTTGCTGGTGATGAAAAACATAACAAGTCAAGAAGCTGCTTTGCCCGACTATTTTCTTATCGAAAATCCTATTTTACAAAGTAATATGAATTTTTTAAATGTAATTATTATAATGTATAATAATTTAAATTGTGCAGTGTTTATCAGTAACAGGATTTATTTATAAGGGTTGGTATAGACTATAAATTCGTACAGAATGGTCTACTCAAAAGTCAGCGCTACAGATTGCTATAATTATATTTTGATATTAAAATGAAGTTTGAAAGGGGGTCTTCATCGTACTGTAAGCTGTTTTTGGGCCCATAAACAGTCCGAAAAAATATTTTAACAACAAACAGACAGTATTGGTCAAATAAAATGATGGAGATGAAGTATTAGAGTACAATTGCATTAGAATATGGTATTAGAATACAAAATTCCAGAAAGTCCAATTACATCACCAATTCCGCAATGAGAAAAATACCATTAATCGTGATTGATTTAAAAGATTCATCAAAAATATTTTTGATGAATTTTTTAAATCAGAAGAGTCATCAAAATATTTTTTTTCCAAGTTACTAGTAATCAGAACAAAAAAAAATACCATACGAACCGAGAGGAAGTAATATATCATCGACTCGATGGAAAAACTCTAATTTGAGTAAAAAGAACTAATTTGAGATGTAATCGAATTAAAGCTTTTTACTATATAATATTTTTTAAGTTGACAAAACAATTATATTATTTTTAGAATAATGATATAATTCAAACTACCACTTTATTTTGTAAGATCAAAACAAAGCACAGTAAAAAAAAAAAAAAAAAAAAAAAAAATTTAATCGATTTTATCTCTTAAACACAGGTCAACAAGCAATTCTAAAAGATAGGCTATACAGCATTGTTTGCTGGTTACTGATATTTTTGTTTACTGATCATTATGTAATTTTTTTTTTTTTACCAACGGCAGGGACTCATTTCCCATAGTTATTACTTCTTTATTAGCTTTTCAATATTTGTTATTTGATCCCAACCTGATCTTGTCAAGCAAAAATGTCAATTTGATTACATGGTTTCACCCGAGAAAAAAAACAAACCTTGACTTCGCTAAACGACTTTATATGTCAGTGTAGTTAACGATGTTCGCTCCTTTTAGTCGTGTAAGGGGCGACGTCGGAAGTTTATAAAGAACGTTGGATTTTCTAATCGTACCACAAATCACTAGCTGTATAAGTGAATAATAACAATTTTCGAAGTGTACTAGAGTGAACAATACTGAAAAAGTTGTGCTTAGAGATCATTTTGTTTATTTTTAAAGATATTCTTCTTTTTCAGGTAAAACAAAATCCGTCATAACCCACTTCGTCATAAAAAATTAATATTTTAATTTTTAACAACTTTTTTCCCGGCAATTTTTATTTTAGTGAATTATTTGCCAAAAAAAGTTATGCTCAAAGGAAATGTTCAGTGGTGTAACCGAACATTGATTAAAGCCAGACATGCCTTAAATCACCCGAGGACACAAATGCTATTTTGAAAACAATCATGTCGAGGACGAAATACAATAAAAATAATAGTAGTAATAACGATAATTATAAAGATAACAATAACAATAATAATATTTATGATAATTACAATAATAATAATGTTAATAATAATAATAATGTTCAATAACAACAATAATGTCAATCCAACACAGGTATATATATAAGAGCCTGAGAGAGACTTAGTTGCAGATTCTGTGTTGAACTTGCCACTCTATTTGTCTTGCATTCAAGATTTCGAAGCACCGGAATTTTGATGTAAAAAAAGATTTTTTTTGCATTCCATTTCCATCATCAAAACCCTTAAATCTCGGGCAGGTACTTGAATGGTTGTTGTACTTTTTAGCTTTACTTTTTTTAAGTGAATAATTGGATGGTATCTTACAAATATGAAGTATTTAGCAAAGTTTAATGCATACCTGAGAATTTCATGATATTTTCCCATGTCTTCTTCGAGATTGCACAATTTTAAACAAATGAATCTTATTTAGGAATTCCTATTTAGCTTCAAAGCTCTTTGCTTCAGATTAAACTGTATTTCCACTTTGATAAATCGGCCCGCCAGTTCTCGAATTTTGACGTTGAATTGGTGAACGTAATCTGTGCCCCTTAAGTTTGTTTCATATTTAAACTTTCTTTTAGCAATTCTTTTAGTTGCCCGCACCCAAAGTTTATACCAACTTGCTCAGGAGTTTCACTATTTATATCATATTTCTATGGATAGTCCATTTGATTTTGGCTGAGATATATCTGGTTTTTAAATAATACAAACGAGAAACATAGAGCTTACATAAAAAAAATTACTTAAAAAGAATAGGTTGTGTTCAAATCACACTGAGCTGTTGCGAAGGAGATTGCAAATAATAATTTGTTCATATCTCTGTTTACATAAATGATTGACTACTCAAAGTAAATCATTTATGAAAACAGAATCAAAGATATTGTAAGAGAGCATTAACTTAACGCATAAATTTTTCAAGCTTGCTCATTGATAAGCTTTACTTATGAGATAAATAAGATAGCCTGATTGGATTGGAAAGGCTCGTGCTTCGTGTATTTCACCAATCGAAAGTGTTAACAATAGTATATTAAAAACAAAACAGCTTTTCACGTTAACCATATAAAAGTAATTAAGGCCACCTGTCATTGAAATTACTTTTATACCAACTAAAAGACTGGAATGTTTGGTGTTTACTCGTTTAAAAAAAAAATTGCCTATTACTATAACTCGCAAAACATAAAGAAAATGACAGCTTTTGAGCAGTGACTTTTCATTTAAAACTTTACCAGAGAAATATTGAAATTTTAAATGTTAAAAGAACTTTGAACATAAAAATGGGAAAAGAAATAGACGGGCACAGATTAACTAAATAAAATAAAAAGTTGAGAGATGCGATGAAATGATGGATGCTCTTTAAATCTCCCTTTAAAATAAAAAAAAATTTTTTTGTCGTTAAAAGGAGTTCCTCTTGATTTTTTAACGAAGTTCATTATAAATATAAAAAATTATTACTATAAATTTTATTATAAATATTATTATAAATATAAAAAATTATTACTATAACAAGTAATTTGACGTTTAAAATTAAATTTTTCAAAAAGTGAAGTTAATTGGTTTGTGCACTGAACGGCTCATATCTTGAGTTTGGTCAAAAATCCCAGAACTCCCCTGTCTAACTCTTTTCCAATTTTGGTACTACCTCTCACATCAAATTGAAAAAAAAAAAAAAAAAAAAAGAAAAAGAAAGGGAAAAAAAAAATAAAATATAAAATTTCAAGATGTTTATACTTTAAAAAATTTCAAGACTTTGATACTTTAAAAAATATTAAGATGTTGATTATTTTTAAATTGGATGAAGGCTGAGAAATTTACTAAAACATCACAAAGAACATTCATGGAATGTTTTATATTTGTAGAACCGTTTGTTTTCTGCTTACCTGACCATAAAAAGAGCCACAAATAAAAAAAGAACATGTTAGAAATGAAACTTTATTTTTAGCATTTTGTCACTGTACACAGATCACTTGGTGCCATTATGAATTGTCAGAATTTGTAAGCACTAAATCAAGATATAAATTACGTAAATAGATATTCATTAAACTTTACAGGATCACAATCAATTTATTTTAAATTTAAGACAGTTATTAAAATCTTAGATTTAAATTAAAGATATTATATATCATATTTGCATGAGACACATATTATATTTGTATTATGGATACTTGATTAATATAGCTGCATTTTCAACCAAATAGTCAGAGAGTCAGACTTAAAACGTCTCTTTAGAATAGAATATAAATTGTATTACCTTTGATATAACAAAATTGAGTAGCGCAATAATTTACAATTTTATTTTCCTAGAGACGGTTCATAGCTTGCAGACGAAGTTTCAGTGTCAGAATTTCTTATTTTTCAAAAATACTACTTTAAGAAATTACAAAGTGTAAAGTTATGATTTATAAAATTAGGTTTTAATATCTTAAAAGCGTTTTAAGAATGTCTTAATATCTGAATGTCAACTATTTAATGATCGCTTGAATTGGCAATACTGAAAAGAATATATAAATATGACAACAGATTATAAGACAGCAGGGGTTGTTATTTTGGATTTTTTCGGTATTTTTCAGATCTTTTGGTACAATTCCATAAATTAAATCTTTCAGTTCAAATCTAATGCATAAAGCACACTCTTTTGTTCATACTGACTGTTTTTTATAATATTTGTGCCAGGTTTTTACAGGATCATTAGCATCTGTGATTAGTAGTAGATGTAATTTGCTTCGAGATATACAACAGGTGTAACCCTTTATTCCAACTAAAGACATTGGTTGAGAGCTCTGCGTTCTGCTTCTCAAACATGGGGATATCAGAAAATTTCGTCGGAAATTCTATTTTTTCATATTTATGTTTGTATTAATGTTTCCTATTTTATAGGACTGTCTGGATGTCGTTCGTGTCTCACTAGATATTATGCTTAAAGCGTTGTCTACTCGAAACAGCGATTTTCCTTTTTTTACATTTATAACCGCTCTTTTTGGGATGCATGACGGCGTCTTTTTGGGATGCATGACGGCGTCTTTTTGGGATGCATGATGGCGTCTTTTTGGGATGCATGACGGCTCTTTTTGGGATGCATGATGGCGTCTTTTTGGGATGCATGATAGCGTCTTTATAAATGAGCTTCTCCCGAAGGGTTGATATTTTCCGGTTGAAAGATCAAGTGGCGCATTAAGATTCAAGCATGAACTTTGTGCAAACTCATACCATGAATGTAGCATGTTTCTACCATAAAGCAACTTATCTTCTATCTTACTTTTAGTTTTTGATGTTAATACATTGATTGTTTGAGTTCTTAGGTAAATAGTTTGGTATATATACAAGACTTCCATTCTTATTATATCAACTTTGATTTTTCTGAATAGCTCTAAATCTAAAAGAATAAAAAACTTTAATTCCATTTCTTTTATTCCATTCCATTTTATTCATTTTGGATAAATATGTAGATTTTATTGACTGCTTTTCGAATCATTTTAGTTATAAACATGTGTAGGTCCTTTTCAAGCTCATTATTTAATGGGATAACTACACAATTGTCTACGCCAAAGCCTAAACCTTAACCTGCATCGAGGTTTGCACCGCGGCCCAAACATTTCTCTGCAACTAGTCCTGCCCCCCGGCCAAAACTAGCCCTACCCTTTGACTCAAACTTGTACCAGCTCCAGGACCATTGTTGCCTATTAATACTGAGTGGGTAGCATTTTTCAATAAACTGTATTGTAAGTATATACAAGAATTTGACCCATTTTTTGTCAACAATAAATCAGAGGCTTTAAAAAATCTTAATCTTTTATGATGTTTTAAGAGATAAGCGCTTGTAGAAGATTCTCATATCTCATCATTATTCGTAAATCCTACAACTACAAACAAGTCTGTAGAATTTTGGAATTTAAAAGACCTCGGTGAGATCTTGGTACAATTGCTTGCAATGGTGTTGCTCTCAACAAGGCAGCCTCTTTACTGCACTTAGCGAGTAGGATCATTTCCTCTTAAAGTAAATCCTTAAGATCAAACAACACTTAAGCTGTTATCGGATCCATAGTTAATGAATATTATAGTAACGCATAGTATATTTCAATGTATATATTTTTTCAGTCTTATTGAAAAAATTAATTTAAGTTATAGAAAGTTTGTATTGTGTTAATTAAGTGTCATTTGGTTTACATTAAAGTGTTTTTCTCTCTAAATAAAAATTATCAAGATTACATTAAAGGAAAGTTTCGTTTACATTCTGCAATTATTTATCATTTAAAAGTCCATGCGGAAAAAATGTTTAGCCATTGCTATCAAAAGGGAAAGTTGCTAACACGATGCTGAAACGGCCGTAGTCATGGTACATCATCCACAGCCACATGCGAATGGCACCAAAATTCTAAGTTATCTACAATATATACTTGAACGAAAAAAAGTGCAGCCACGAACGAAGAACGCGAATGAAGAGGCACTAACATAGAAATTAAACACATTATCAATCACTGCCAAAAACTGAACAACTGTTCTAAAGTCAAAACTGCCCATAGCAGCCACAAACAAAGAACACGTAGCACAATGCAGAGAACAAATATGAATTATATCAACATAAAACTTTATTTTGTGTCTGAACCTGTCTCGCAGAGCCTAATATTGAGTAAATTTTCGGATGGATATAAAAATTCTTGCATCACAGGTGGTAGAGGATGATCAAAATCAAGCAAATATTTCTCAATAAATTTGATAATATTGTAACACGCATAATTTTATGAAAATTTTAAATCAAGACTACAATCTGTTAGTAAACAAATATACAATTAGCGCCTGCTTTAATTCATTAAAATCTATTTGATCAATTGCTGAAATAACATCCTTAATGGCCATCGACACATAGCTCCATGTTTTGGTATTTATTAAAAAAAGGCCATAAGTAGTCACATAAGTTTTGTGACTAAGATATCGAAGCCAAAAGTAGATTTATACGGTAGCTTTCTAAATACGTATCTACTTGTAAAAATGTTTACAAAATGTTGAAAATCATTTGAACGATATAGAAGGTTAAATGACATTTCATATCATCATATGATGATATGAAATCGCCGATTCGCTTGATCCATAACTCACAATATTGCGAATATCGCCGATTGCTTGATCCATAACTCACAATATTGTGAGTTATGGATCAAGCAATCGGCGAAATACTTTTAGCTAACTTCCTTGAGGTTTATAACTGTAGAATATATATTGAGATGCAGCTTGTTTATTTTTAAAACATTTTAAAAAAGTATTGCAGATTTGAGTTGTCAATCTTTAATATGAACATATAAAAAATGCAGGCTAACACGGCTTGAAAAAATGTAGGCTTACGCGTTTTACAAGTTTTTTGGCCTTCTGAAATCATTTAAAATGTTTATTTTCCTAGAGACCGTTCAAAGTTTGCAAAAGAAGTTTCAGTGTCAAAATGTTTTATTTTTCAGATTTGTAATTAAAGCCTACATTAAAAAATTGTAAAATGTAAAGTTATGATTTATGAATGTTGAGTTTTAATATCTTAAGCGTGTTTTAAAAATGTCTTAAAATCTGAATGCAAACTATTTAATCATCGTTTGAATTGGCAATAATGAAAAGAATATAAAAACATGACAACAGATTATAAGACAGCGGGGGTTGTTATTTTGGAATTTTTCGGTATTTTTCAGATCTTTTGGTACAATTCCATATATAAAATCTTTCAGTTCAAATTTAATGCGTCAACTTCCTTTTATTATCGATGGACACTTTTCTTCGAAGAATGTAAAGACAACATCTATCTGACCCAAGCTCCATGTATGACTTCTATGTTTCTCGATTATAATGTGAGGTATGAAAAGATCTAAAAAGGGGTTTTAACAGTTCAAAATTGGGACTCGGGACTTTAATGTTTAAAGACGCACAAAACTAAACTTGTACGTAAACTTTAACGAGAATTGCACACATGCTTGTAAATACACATCAATCTTTCGTAGTTAATTTAAATTCATTACAAAATACGATTATTTTCAAGCTGTACATTCTTATCAACTTTGCATGATGAATGGCGCTTGTAAGAGCGTTTAGAATTATTACGGGAATTCTGTCAACTGCCACATTTTTTTCGATCACGAAAGTAAGGAGCTTTCCGTCCCAATTAAATACAATGACATTGAAATCATATTCTTTGAATCTTTCATTAAGATCCTCTGTGTTTTTTCTATTGTACTTTTTCGTATATTTTCATCTCAAGAATAAATCGATACTTTAATATCAGCACGTTTTAAACACCATTTTCGTATCAAATTTTTAATATCAAATTCAAAAGCTGTCACTATACATGCATTAGTCGAACGCAGCAACGAGCATTGTTAACAAAAGTTCATGTCTTCCCCGTTTCTTCGTGGATTTCGAAGCTCCATGCTGTTTCATGTTGTTTCCAAATATTGTTTTTCCATTTTTTGTTCTTTTTCCTATAAAATAAAAACTTCCTGTATTAGCGAATATGCGGCGCAACAAAAAAATATGAGATGTCATACCAAAAACACGAAAGTTTCATAAACCTTTTGCATCAATTAGTTTAATTCAACTTCTTTTTAACCATACATAGAAAATAGACTTCTTTGTATGGCATCCACTTATATGTTATTCATGTCTTGAGACCACTATTGATAAAAAAAAAAAAACTTGCCGCGGGAACTCTTTTTCAAACAAAGGTTCTGAAAGTAAGTATTCCTAAGCTGAAGAATACATCTAATTTGTATGAAAATTCCCATATAGTTTAAGAAAGGGACGAGAAATCGAATGGAATGTGGACCGTTTTAATGCCTATACATAATTGTTTAGTTCTAATCGTTTTAAAACTTTAGAATTGGTTTGTTACAGAAAAATACTTTTTTTTTTATAGGTCCATGTGGAAATGGCAAGTATAGCCTTTCCTCTATATAAAAGAAGTATTTATTTATGTTGGTGTATTATGTGTGAGTGTGTTAGTGAGTCTGTGTGTATGTGTGTGTGTGTGTGTGTGTGTGTGTGTGTGTGTGTGTGTGTGTGTGTGTGTGTGTGTGTGTGTGTGTGTGTGTGTGTGTGTGTGTGTGTGTGTGTGTGTGTGTGTGTGTGTGTGTAAAATCTTTGTTTGTGTGTTTGTATTTATAAAGAAGACCCTTATAGTAAAGATCTTTATAAAAGTTTATTGAACAATTTATGATTAGAATAAAATTACACAGATTTTTTAAAATTTTTTTACAGTTTAACATAATGAATCATAAAAAAAGAAAAACTGAAAGCCAGACTACGGGTAAAGTTAATAAAAAGAAATGCGAGCAGCTGTTAATGCAGTTTTTGATGGCCACACAGTTTATCGTGTATCAGTCTGCAAACCTAACTTTGCAACAATCTCTCAATCCCTCATTTTTTATTTTTCTTAAATAACTCATCCCTCCATTTTTTATTTTTCCAAAAGTTCATTTCAAAGGAAGCATGAAAAATGGCAGTGCACATTTAAATGAATTGTTATTTCTACACAAAGATATTATAAAGAAGTAATTTCGTACTTTAACAACTGAGGAAAAATTGAGCCTCAGTAAACAAATAAAATTTTTGTGTGATTGATTTCTCTTTTTTTTTGCATTAATTTTTTTCTGTTATTGATTTTTTTTTCTGCTAATAAGAGGAATAAATTTGTCGTAAAATTTTTAAAAAAATTAAATGATTTTTAATTTAGACACTGATTAGTAATAGTAATATAGTAATATATATTTGTTACAACAAAAATAATAATAATTGACAAAATACAAATAATAGATTGTCAGATTACAGTTAGTTTTTGTGAAGCTCATATTGCAACTTTTTCTAAGGAAAGCTGCGAGCTGTAGTAACATTAAAGCTTATCGAGGTTCGCTTTAAAACTGTTGACAGTTGGAGAACTAATTACTTTATCTGGTAACATGTTCCATTCCTTGGCAATGCGGTTGTTAAAAAAGTGGAAACGAGCTAAATTGTTGCTGTACTTCTCACGGTGATGAATTTCTCTGTGATTTGCTCTTGGTGGAATTGTGATGAGGGGAAAGTGCCAGTTGACTATGTCGATGTTATTAGTAAGTTTATATTTTTGAATGAGGTCACCTCTTTTACGACGTTCAACTAGAGAAGATAGGCCAAGATGTAAACATCTGGACATGTAGTCTAACTTTTTCAGTTTGTCTGGTACTTTTGTTGTTCTACGCTGTATTAACTCAATAGTTTGTTCATCTTTCACCAAATGGGGGTTCCAGGCCGGAATCTCAAACTCAAGTAAAGGACGAATGTAGGTGCAATAGAGTTGTTTCCATAAAGTAGCATCACGAAATTGGAAAGTGTGTTTTAGGATGCCTAGCATTTGATTTGCTTTGCATGAGGCAATGATGGATTGGGTTTCTACTTTAAGATCATTGGTAATTTGAATTCCCAAGTCACGCTCAGAGGTGGTTGCTTCCAAAGTAGTTCGAGTCGTTATTGAACAAGGGCCTAATTCCTCCATTGAGTACTTGAAAGGAATTAATTTTTTTGACCGAAGTGCATAACCTTGCATTTCTTTGCATTTAACTCCATGAGCCAAGATTAAGTCCAATGAACAATTTGGTCAATATCTGATTGGAGTTGAAGTTGAGCAGCAAGTGAGTTGACAATGCTTAGGATTTTAGTGTCATCAGCGTAGATCTTACAACTGTTTTCTTTGCTTATTACATCCGGCAGATCATTGATGAAAATGACAAATAAAATTGGACCCAAGACTGATCCTTGTGGAACTCCACTTGTCACAGGTAACCAATTCGATTAAGTGTCACCAAGGATGACTCTTTGAAACCTGTTGAGTAGGAAATCTTTTATCCAATTGAGAAGATTGCCTTCAATTCCGTACATTTTTAATTTGTAAAGCATTCGTTGATGTGGGACTTTGTCAAAAGCTTTAGCAAAATCCAGAAATATGACGTCAACTGAATGATTGAATGACTTAAAAACAGTTTTTACACTTTAACGGTATAAATTTGGATTCGGATCAAGTATAAAAAAATAGGATCAAGGGTGCATATATGTAGGATCAAAGGAGCATATTGGTAAGCACCCTCGATCCCAATTGAGTGTCGTAAATTTTTATAATTTTTAACTTATTTTAAATATTTTATTCAGTAAATGATCATTAAATAATAATAAAGAATTAAGTTTGCTATCATGTAATGTCACTTCAGAGGTTGAAGTGAAAACATATATTCATTAAATTGGGTGGATAGATTTTTAGGATCATGGGTGTATACTTTCCCCTTTTCTTATTAACAACAGTCTAATTTTATAACTTACAATATAATTTTATTAAAACACTGAGGTGTTTAAATTTGGAAACGAGAAACGTTAAGGAAAATCAAAAAATTGCATTACTTAATGGTACATAATTGTAACATGTTCCAAATATCCAATTGGTCTATTTTTTCATTTATTTAAATCAATTTAGGGTTTATCCTAGAGAAAAAAAAACAAAAAAATTTTTTCCCTAAAAGAATAAGGACCATCCTATATATATATATATATATATATATATATATATATATATATATATATATATATATATATATATATATATATATATATATATATATATATATATATATATATATATATCGTAGGGTGGTCCTTATTTTCAAAAGTTCATATTTTTTCAAAATTATTTGTAATTTTGTTCAGTTACACCAAAACATTAAAGATACAAAACTTCAGCTCAATCCGATAATATTAACACGTGCCGCATTGGCCTTAAAGTTTCATGCATCTGACTGTCTAACATGCTATGACGAGTCGGCGCAACTAACCACCAAGTGCATTCTGAATTCGCTACAAGCGCGACTACAAGTCTCTTCAAGTCAATTTTGTTTTTACATATTATTTGTTCAATGCAACATTCGTTTTAGTTTCGTACATGAAGTGCATAAGAAAAGACGTGCTATATAAGTAATTGATAAAAGTGCTAAAATGTCCACTTTTCGGAAAAATATTTATCTAGTTGGAGTGATGAAAAATCAAATCTGCTGTAGTAAATTACCATGTAAACGAGATGTTTTGAGTGTACTTTTTTATAACATGAGAGTGGTAAATTTAAATCTTAATGACAGCAGTGCTTTAGTTATTGATGAAGTGGTCGTTTTTTGGAAAAAAGCAAGAATCCCATTCAAAACAGCTCAAACTGTATTTCGAAATTAAAATCTTTGTACGATAATGTCGGAAATTTAGAAAAACCTAAAAATAGAGATACTGAACGGCAGAGAGAAAAAGAAAATGATTTTAAAGAAGATTTAGACAACCTTTTCGATATTGCCACCTTAAATGCGTTAAATGAGATTAAAGTCGCCGAAGATAGAGAATTTTTAATTAAGCAAAAGGAAAAAGGTAGAGTAGATTGTATGTTGGGAGTAGATATCAAACTATTACGTAAGGAAAAGCGGAAAGAAGAACGCACAGCTGCAGAGTTGAAAAGAAAAGAAGATTTGTTGGAAAATTCTAGTTGTTCGATTGCATATTTTGAAATGGAAGATAAAGAAAACGAAGATTCACAGAAAAAAGTGATAAATCAAGACAACAGTGAAGATGACACATTTTTAATATCGGAATCTGAACAGGGTCCACCTTCAAACAAGAGAGGACGAAAGACGTTAATGACATCTCGCCTGGCCGCTGCCTTGGACAAATGTAAAGTGAGTGACAGGGATGCAATGCATATTATTTCTGCCGTCCTAGAAGCTCTTAATATAGATACCACCGAGTTTGTTCTCAATAGATCTTCTATCAAAAGAAATAGAGATATTTTGCGGAAAATAAAATATTCATCAATAAAATCGGTAGGAAATGATGCAAATTTTATTGAAGTGCATTGGGATTCCAAATTATTGCCTGATATCACAAAAAATGAGAAAATTGATCGGCTTCCTGTGATCGCGGTTGGCTTAGATTTTGAACAATTATTAGGAGTACCTGGAATTGCATCATCAGGAGGATCGGAAGTTTGCTCTGCTGTGTATCGCTGATGAATGGAGTTTAACCGAAAAAATTCAAGCCTTTTGTTTTGATACAACAGCATCAAACACTGGACGTATAAAAGGAGCTGCAGTTCTGCTTCAACAAAGGTTAGGGCGAGATATTTTGTGGCTTCCATGCCGACACCATAAATTTGAGGTCGTTTTGGCTGGTGTATTCACGAGGACAAAAGCAATTGTAGCATCCGGCCCTGAAATTGCTCAATTCAAAGCACTGAAAGAAAACTGGAAGAACATTGATAAAATGAAATTTTTAGATTATACCAGCGATGAATCCGTTTATAATGCACTGAAAGATGTAGCGCCCGAAATTATTTATTTTGTGAAACAGAAACTTGCAGAAGAGCAAGCACGTGATGACTACAAAGGGTTTTTGCAATTGACGCTCATTTTTTTGGGAGATAAAACAAATGTGAGTTTTAGGGCCTCCGGAGCATATCATTTAGCGAGATGGATGTCTAAAGCGATTTATTGTTTAAAACTTTTTTTATTTCGCGATCAAATGAAAATGAGAAAGAATAATTCAAAACTGAATGCAGAAATTTGCGTTTTCGTTGTATACTGTTATGTAGAGGCCTGGTTT
Source organism: Hydra viridissima (assembly GCF_058129835.1). NCBI lineage: Eukaryota > Metazoa > Cnidaria > Hydrozoa > Anthoathecata > Hydridae > Hydra > Hydra viridissima. The sequence continues at coordinate 13,995,685 of NW_028324300.1, forward strand.
TCAGCAACGAATACTACAGGAGCTCCCCTAAATGATATATATTTTTTGAGAAAATTGGTTAAATTTAAAAATATTAATGAAAACATTGCAACCATTGCAATAACAAAATTTATAAACCATTTATGGTATCTAAGTGAAGAGTGTTCTGCCATGGCAATATTTGAAGATAGAATTGAGAGAGTTGAAAAAATTAGAATGGCTCAAAAAATTATGAAATGTGCAAGTAAAAACATAGAGACTGTGAATGAAAAAGAAGAAGAAAATGAAGAGACAGAAGTCATTGAGAAAAAACTATCGTTGCAAATCCGAGTTGTCCAAAATTTTGTTCAAAAAGATCTACCAACAGAATTATTGTCCGCCAATTCACTTCAGTTATTTAAACGATTCGGTATTTGTGTTGAATTTCTTCAGGACGATCCGCTGATTTGGGAAAACAGAGAGGATTATCGCACAGGAAAAAATATCATTTCAACCTTAAAATGTACAAACGATATTGCAGAAAGTGGAGTGAAGTTGATTGAGGATTACAATGAAAAAATGACGAAAAATGAGCATCAAAAACAATATTGATACAGGTATGTATAAACAAATTTAATTTTTTGTTATTTTTTTCTTGAACACATTCTATAGGCTAGAAAACACATTCAATATTATTTTTATTTTATTCAGGTTGTTCAGGAGTACCGGACAGAGTTCCCAGTCGCCACAAAAGGAGGCTTACTTTAATCCAAAATATGTATCTGAAGTGGATGTATCATTTCAATAAATAAAAAATATAGTATTAGGATAAACTATATCTTTATTTTACGTTTTCATTTTAATTAGTATGTTTTTATACTAAAATTAAAAAAAAGAAGCGTAACTTTTTGTTTACAGTCGAGCGTACATTGTCGTTCTTATAGGTAACTGCCTTACATTGAATCTCACAACTTCAGCGTCGATGCGGCACGTGTTAATATTAACCGATTGAGCTGAATTTTGGTATATTTTCATGTCTTATATAAAGGCAAATAATTTCAAAACAATTCAAAAAAAAAATTTTTTTCCTTACAAATAAGGACCACCCTAATATATTTATATATATATATATATATATATATATATATATATATATATATATATATATATATATATATATATATATATATATATATATATATATATATACTATAGCGGCATAAAGTAAGTATACACCATTGAGTTTTGCATACATTTATTATTTTAAGCAATTAAAAACACTGTAAATTGTTGCAAACACAGTTTTTATTTATCAGAATCATCAAAAACAACACTCTGTATCAAGAACATGCAGTTTGATCAATATTTAGTATGGTAACCTCGCGCTTTAATAACATGTTTCATACGGTTTGGCACTGACTCAAACAGGCGAGTAATTGTAACATCATCAATATTGTTCCATGCGTCTTGCAAAATCAACCAAAGACTATCCAAGTTAGATGGCCTCTTTCCTTCAATGTTCTTTGCCATAACGCTCCATAAATTTTCAATCGGATTCATGTCCGGGCTCTGAGCAGGCCAATCAAGTACTGCCACCTGATTACGCCGAATAAAATCTGTGACAGTCTTGGCCTTGTGGCATGGTTCATTGTCATGCTGAAAGAAGAACGAGTTTAGTTGCCCAAACAGTGCACTAGCAGAAGGAAACATTGTGTTTTGTAGTACATCAATGTACTGGTGTTGGTTCATACTTCCAGTACATCGATAAAGGTGCCCAAGCCCATAGCCAGACATACACCCCCAAATCATTAAACTCTTTCCTCCATGCTTGACAGTTGGCGCAATACAGTTTTTACTGAATTTTTCACCAACTCTTCTTCGCACAATTACTCGTTTGGAACTAAGGAACAACTCGAAAGAACTTTCATCACTGAACAGGACATGTTTCCAATCATCTACTGTCAAGTCTTTGTGTGCTTTGGCAAATGCCAATCGTCGACGAACGTTTGTAGCTGAAAGCAGTGGCTTCTTTGCAGCCACACATCCACGAAGACCTGCTTTCAGAAGGCGCTGACGTACAGTTCGAGTTGCCAGAGTAACCCCATGTTCTTCAGAAAGTTTTCGACCGAGTTGAGGGGCAGTGAGTCTACGATCCTGCAAGGACATTCGAACTAACACTCTGTCAGTGTGTGGAGTTGTTTTCTTTGGTCTTCCAGATCGCCTCTTATCAGCTGTTGAACCAGTTTCAATATGTTTATCTATTATTTTCTTAATACCCATTGGTGTTGCTTTAAGTTCTCTGGCTATTTTTCTTAAACTTGCACCTGTTTCTGCCAAGAACACTGCGCGAAGTCTTTCTTCTGTTGTCAGTCGACTAAATTTGGGCATACCTTCAAATATAAAAATGAATAATTACACAAAATATATCAGACAAATGGCCAAATATGAATAATGAAAAACCAAAGACATTAATTAATCAGTATTAGCTTAAACTAACAAATTGTAACTAAAAATTCTCTAAAACCCAACATGTATCTCAACAATGGATAATAATAATTTATTAATAACTTGGCCTAAAGTCAAAACTGGTCAGAACCATTTTGAAAGTTTTTAGGACAATAAAAAAGTTATTTGTTAATTGTTATTAAAAACTTAATTATAATAACAATACTATAACATTGTAAAACAATTACTAACCTTTTCTTCAAAATTTGCACAATTAAACAATACAAAGTTAACTCTTTAAAGTTTAATTTTTACTACACAACATGAGTCACACTTGCTATTGTAAACAGGAAGTGCAAAGAATATTGATTAAGTAAATTCACAGAATGCAATAATTGCTTCTATTATGTTTCTAAAAATAAGAAATACCACATTAAACTATTATTTTTACGATTTGGGTAGGGTGTATACTTACTTTCTGCCGCAATAGTATATATATACATGTATATATATATATATATATATATATATATATATATATATATATATATATATATATATATATATATATATATATATATATAGAGAGAGAGAGAGAGAGAGAGAGAGAGAGAGAGAGCACGTTAACATTTTGAAGGTTTACCTGTAACATGGGCTCGAGCGTTATGATGTGGAAATTTGAAATTTTGAGTGCCTGTTTTAGGTTTTTGTTTATTTATTTCGTATATTAGAGGTTTCAAACAATTTCTTATATAATATTCGCTAGTAATTGTTTCTCCCTTTTCAACATAACCCAAATGAACAACACTTGTTGTTTTGAAGAAGATGTAGAACATGTTTTTCGTCTGAAACCTGTCGCATCTTACTATAGTTCTTGGACTTTCACCTTCAACGACCCAACTAGCGTTAGCCGACTCGTGTCCAACTTGTCTCAAAAAAATCACGACTCATAACCCTGTAATATTATCACATAGTCTTCATGGGCCGTTTCTGAAAAGGGCTAAATTTTCCTTACATGCCTCAACTCTATTCTTGCGACTTTGATCGGTTAACTCGTCGGGTATCCAACGTGACGTTAATTTTCTTTTTTTAAGTGAGTTGTGAATGTTTTTGTTGATTGTAAAAAGATTAATCGATGTCAGGGATTTCAATTATATCATGTGTTGCATGCGGATTTTCTTCAATAATGGCTGGCACACGTTCAATATTCTCAGCTATACACGTGTTTTGAGGGTGCCCTGAGTGAGGATCATCTTCGAAACTCTCTCTCTCTACCATCTTTAAATAAAGTAGACCACTTGGCAACTGTACTATATTTTGGAGCTTGTTCACCATGAACTTAAACTAATTCATCGGTTATGGCTTGTGCTGGAACTCCAAGTAGAGCACGGGTTTTAACATATGCTCAATATTCAAATTTTTCCATTTTAAAATTATTTTTTTTAAACTTATATTATAAAATTTTAAAAAAACTAATAAAAACATTTTTTAAACACTTTTGTGATTTAATAAAGAAGTAAAGTTTAAAACTAAATTGTAGTCAATAACAATATATGTCGACAAAACCTCAAAACTTTTAAATTGATTACATTTTGTCGTAAAAATATAGTTCCTAAAAATGAACAAGCATTGAAAATATGCTACTATAGTTTCCATTTCATTTAAAACTCCCAAAAGACGCTTATAAATGTGAACTATATCAGCGTTTAACGAATTATTTGAGGCTTTTGAAAATTTAAGTGTTAAAAGTGAAATGTTATTTAAGAAGTCTTAAATTTGCAAGTTCAAAAAAAACTTTGCATGAGAAAATTTGCATTCTTAGTATTTAGTCTCAACAGATTTCTTTTTTTTACCTTTTTTTACAAAGAATTTAAAAAAACAATTCTTGTTTCCGTTTAGTGAACTCTTAGATAGAGCATGTCCAAATGCCTTTTGCAAAAATCTTCTTAGTTTTACAAGCTTTGAGAGCTTCTCTTGTGTAGGTGATTACACAACGTTCCACGAGTTTGTTGAAGCATGTTAATTAATGAATAATTCGTATTTTACTAACATATTTATATAACATTTATTAAATAAATTTTATATAAATCGTCTTTGAGAGGTTTCACCAAAGAAATTTTGCAACTGGACAGGGGAGTTTTTGGGGTTTCCACTTTGTTCAAGATATACTTCCCATTTTTGTAATAGTTAGGAGATGCTTATATTTTAAAGTTCTGTGATGGGATGAAAATTTATTACCAAATATCATAATAAACTTTCATTAAAGAAATGCCTTTGATAGTTTATTTTTGAACCGTTAGTAAGCCTGTATTTCTGACCATTAAAAAACCTAAAAAGAGAAAAGGATTTGTAGCATAAAACGAATCCTTGTATTAAGGTTTTTTTTACAGTTTACGATCAAAAAGAACATATAATTTACTATACTTATGGACCTAATGGTGTGATAATATACAATATTATTTTCCAGAGACGGTTCATAGTTTGCAAACAGAGTTCTCAGTATGAAAACTTTCTATTTTTCAAAAGTCTAATTAAAATCAATATTAAGAAATTATGAAATATAAAGTTATAATTTATAACAATTAAGATTTATTATCTTAAAATTGCTTTAAGGAGGTCTTAATAATTTAATGTCAACTATAAAATGATTGTTTGAATTGCCAGTAATGAAAGGAATATACAAGCATGAAAACAGATTATAAGACAGCAGGGGTTGTTGTTGTGGCTTTTCTTAAAATTTTTCAGTTCTTTCTGTACAATTCCATACATTAAATCTGTTCGTTCAAACTTAATGCGTCAACAACCAATTCGTATCGACAAGCACGTTTCCTGGAAGTATGCAAAGAACTTAACTTGACCCAAACCCTATTTATTACTTCTAAGTTTTTCAATTATAATGAGAGGTGTGATAAGATCTGAAAAGTGCTTTTAATAGTTGAAAAATGGGATTCCGGGTTTTAACGTTTATAGACGCACAAAATCAAACTAGTACGTAGACTTTAACAAGAAAATGCACAAATGCTAATTGGTACATTTCAATCTTTTGTTGCTGATTTATATTTATTATGAAATGTAAATACTTGAAAACTGCTTATAGCTTTTCTCATCCACTTTTCAGTGATGAATGGCTCCGGGAAGTAGAAGATCATTCCTCCGTAAGTAGAGTCACCAAGAAGAATCTAAATTAATTCGCAAGGCTCAAAACTCAGAGGTGTAAAACAACTCTTTGCAAAATCCAGGAAATATCTTGCATATTGGTACTTAATACTTCATTCATTATGGTTCGTTAAGTCTGAGTATAAATTTCCATTCTTCAATATGAGACCAAATTTGTTGAAATCGTTTTAAGATGGGTACATATTATTCAAATGATAAAAGTGTTTTTTATTGAGAAAGCTTCTAAGAATATTTTCAAAAATATGCCCACTTGTAAATATAGAAAATCACATTTTAGCTGCTTTTACAAAATAAAACAAGCGGAATTTATTCGACCTGTGTTTGACGCTGTTGTGTCATAGCTTAGGACTTTTATAACGGTTTATAATCATTCTTAAAGGTTAATATGAGATTTGGGAAACAAATCTTGTTAGCAAAAGAATATTATTCATGCTAGTGAGTGCATTGTTTATTATAATTGGTATATTTCCATGTGCAAAAGTTTTCTGCCGCTTTGTTCTACAAGAAAGCTTATTAGTCCAAATGTTCTATAATAGACTTAATATGATGCCAATGTTACTATTATTGTTAATATTATGATGCTAATATTACCACACACTTTGCAGCGATTACGGCCGCGTAACTATGTAACTTGAATAATCCAAGCAGGTGGATTTTTCTCCCATTTTTCTTTTAATTATCTGAACAAATCTACATGATATGAATATCTATGCTTTCAAACTATATGACCTATTATTTCCCCAAAAGTGTTTTGTTGGGTTAAAGTCCAGCATCAGAGAAACGAGGCATATGAGAGCATTTGAGATGTTCAATTAAAAACTCTTATGTTTCTCTAAAATATGTTTAAAAATTTTATTTACTGCAAGACCGAACTTTTACTGAATTTAACTAGCTAAATTTAGAAGTATTTAAAATATACATTAAATATACAATAAATATACAATAAATATACAATAAGTATACAATAAGTATACAATAAGTATACAATAAGTATACAATAAGTATACAATAAGTATACAATAAGTATACAATAAGTACACAATAAATATACAATAAATATACAATAAATAAGTATACAATAAATAAGTATACAATACTACTAAATATACAATAAGTATACAATAAGTATACAATAAATATACAATAAGTATACAATAAGTATACAATAAATAAGTATACAATAAGTATAACTATACAATAAATATACAATAAATAAGTATACAATAAATAAGTATACAATACTACTAAATATACAATAAGTATACAATAAGTGTACAATAAATATACAATAAGTATACAATAAGTATACAATAAATAAGTATACAATAAGTATAACTATACAATAAATATACAATAAATATACAATAAATATACAATAAATATACAATAAATATACAATAAATATACAATAAATATACAATAAATATACAATAAATATACAATAAATATACAATAAATATACAATAAATATACAATAAATATACAATAAATATACAATAAATATACAATTTTTTAAAAGAACTTCAATGTTTTCTTGCTTCATTCAATTTTTTTAAATGGATTATTGGTTAATGAAAAATAAATTTTTCCTTTTTGAAAAAATTTTTAAGAAAAGAAATAAAGGACCAGGAACTCAATAATTACTTGTTGAAGGAAACATTGAGGTTGTTGAAGACATTGTATATTTATTGTATATTTTAAATACTAATTTTAGCGAGTTAAATTCAGTATTCCTTTATGTTCTTATTTTAGAATGCATATAAAGTGCATATATTCTTGATGAACTGAAAGAAGAGAATAAAGTTTTAAGGGCATAACTGCAAGATCTACAACTTGCGTTCAAGCTAAATATTTTGCCCCTAGACAATTTAGAAATGTTAAATGCTCGAAAAATTTCTCTAATGCGTCTTTTAGAAATATTTTTACTCGTTCTGCAGCATAAACATTTCTAGGCCACTGAATGCAGGATGCTCCACTTTTTTCTTCGCCACTGAATGAAAGTATATAAAGTATGAACGGGATGAATGAGATTAAATCAATGATCTCAAAATAATTTCTAAATAGATTTAAAATAAAACTTGATTCAAACTTCTCATTTTCAAGTTACAACCAGTTCTTTAAAATAAAAATTTTTTTTATTAGAAATAGTTTTTATCTTTCAATCAAAATATGTTCATTTTCACCTTAGTAAAACGTACAAAAAAAGGGGCCTTCTAAATAAATTTGTTGTCTTTTTATTATTATCTACTTATATTGTTATTGTATATTTATGTATTGTGTGTTTGTCGCTTCATTTGTTTACATCGTTTTTTATAACGTGTAATTCAATTAGATTTCATTCTCTTTCGTGATGCTCAGAAATTTATCATCGCAATCTTATTAACGCTTTAATCTTCAAAAAGCAATATCTATTTTAAAAAAATAATTTTCATTTTAAAAATGAATTCAAATGAGTTGCATGAGGACTATTTGCACCAAGCAAATTTAAGAGACGATGTCTTGAGCAAAACTGGAAAGAACTCATTTAAAGTTGGTCGATTTCAAGTTCAAATAGAATTAAATAAGACAAAACTTGAAAATCCGCCACCTTTTTTCGAAAGAAAGGGTAGTTATATGATCGTGGACGGATGTAGTTCGTTGAAAAAAACTTTTCAACCAAACAAGAGCATTCCCAAAAGAAAGTTTTCCGATTATTCAAGATACTTTTTTGAAAAATCGAGCTCAAGTAATAGACGTTACACGCTGCCAACCCAAATGGAAAACAAAGAAGTAAAGATCAGTCTGAGCGATTCCCACCCATATGCAAGTATTCTTAATGATATTCAGGGCGATACCAAGATATATCACAAAGGAATTACAAGGTCTATAAGTACTAACTGCTAGAAAAACACCATTTGTCTATTCACGCTTATAAAATATAATTATCAAACGTTTTAGATTTTAGTTTATAATCATAAACTATGTATATATAAATTTCAATTTTATATAAATATTTTTCATGGAGTATACTGGTTATATGACTTATTTCATATGCAATATTTTTTTGTATTTTTGTCAACTCTTTCAGATATTTGTTACAACTATTATTGACAAACAAAACAAATGTAAATATTTATGTATCAACAAATATATTTCTTAATAAAAAAAGGTTTCTTTCTTAAATGGAAAATGGTGATTTCAAAATACAAAAATTCGCACGTCTTTGGTAAGTGGATTTCATTAATTTTTTTTTTTATTCGAAACTAGCCGTTAATATCATAGAATCTGCATCTATTATAGTCTATTATAGAGAAGAGTCTGAAGAGAACTTGCCACTAAGGAATGTTTTTTAGAGACAATGCTGTCTCCCACTAGTAATTATTTACAGGAAATAAAAAAAGCGTAGAAAAATCGTAGCATTAGGGTGGAGACAAAACATTTCTCTAATACATCTGTTTGAGTCCTTAATAAAATAATTGAAATATTAAAATTGATGACGAAGAGATGCGACGACGAAGAGATACGACAATAGAATATCTTTTAAAGAAGTAGCTGTGCATCAGTTTCTTCAATTAAAATTATTTTAATATCCAGCAAAATTAAATTAAGGATATTTCAAGTAAGACTCAAAAAGGCTTATTCTTATTTAAAATTCAAAAGTATTCATACTTTTACATTGTTCTGCTAATATAAATGATTTTAAGCCCGACCTTTAAGGATTTTCTTTCCGACCTAATCTAATCATTATTCACTCATCTAATCTTATTTATCCGCCAAAATTGATATGAATCAACAGATTTTTCTAACTTATATAAAAACGAAAACATGTTTTTAAAAGCCTTCTTTTAAAAAAAATAACTTAGAGGCTTATTACAAGTTCTTCATTCAATATTTTTAAATGGAATATTGGTTCAAGGAAAAACTTCCTTTTTAACAAAAATTTTAAGAGATGAAAAAAGGAACTAGAACTCAAGTGAAGTGGACATTTCGTTTTTAATATCATCGTTGTACAAACTGTAAAAAGCAACTAATACTCTAAATTAAAGTTATGAAATAAATAACTCCTCAAAGTCACTAATGCTCATGTAAAAGCAAGCACCAATAAGCAAATTGAAAATATTAAGTGTTAAAGTTTTGCTCCTAGCTTCTGTTGCGATACAAACCAACTTTATCGATCTTGAAGATGTTTCATAAAGTTGGCCAGTAATATAAAATGACTTTCCTAAATTTTTAAAAAATTTAGAGAAAAATTATGTGCGTGTCTGTATATATATATATATATATATATATATATATATATATATATATATATATATATATATATATATATATATATATATATATATATAAATATATTAGGGTGGTCCTTATTTGTAAGGAAAAAAATTTTTTTTTTGAATTGTTTTGAAATTATTTGCCTTTATATAAGACATGAAAATATACCAAAATTCAGCTCAATCGGTTAATATTAACACGTGCCGCATCGACGCTGAAGTTGTGAGATTCAATGTAAGGCAGTTACCTATAAGAACGACAATGTACGCTCGACTGTAAACAAAAAGTTACGCTTCTTTTTTTTAATTTTAGTATAAAAACATACTAATTAAAATGAAAACGTAAAATAAAGATATAGTTTATCCTAATACTATATTTTTTATTTATTGAAATGATACATCCACTTCAGATACATATTTTGGATTAAAGTAAGCCTCCTTTTGTGGCGACTGGGAACTCTGTCCGGTACTCCTGAACAACCTGAATAAAATAAAAATAATATTGAATGTGTTTTCTAGCCTATAGAATGTGTTCAAGAAAAAAATAACAAAAAATTAAATTTGTTTATACATACCTGTATCAATATTGTTTTTGATGCTCATTTTTCGTCATTTTTTCATTGTAATCCTCAATCAACTTCACTCCACTTTCTGCAATATCGTTTGTACATTTTAAGGTTGAAATGATATTTTTTCCTGTGCGATAATCCTCTCTGTTTTCCCAAATCAGCGGATCGTCCTGAAGAAATTCAACACAAATACCGAATCGTTTAAATAACTGAAGTGAATTGGCGGACAATAATTCTGTTGGTAGATCTTTTTGAACAAAATTTTGGACAACTCGGATTTGCAACGATAGTTTTTTCTCAATGACTTCTGTCTCTTCATTTTCTTCTTCTTTTTCATTCACAGTCTCTATGTTTTTACTTGCACATTTCATAATTTTTTGAGCCATTCTAATTTTTTCAACTCTCTCAATTCTATCTTCAAATATTGCCATGGCAGAACACTCTTCACTTAGATACCATAAATGGTTTATAAATTTTGTTATTGCAATGGTTGCAATGTTTTCATTAATATTTTTAAATTTAACCAATTTTCTCAAAAAATATATATCATTTAGGGGAGCTCCTGTAGTATTCGTTGCTGAAAACCAGGCCTCTACATAACAGTATACAACGAAAACGCAAATTTCTGCATTCAGTTTTGAATTATTCTTTCTCATTTTCATTTGATCGCGAAATAAAAAAAGTTTTAAACAATAAATCGCTTTAGACATCCATCTCGCTAAATGATATGCTCCGGAGGCCCTAAAACTCACATTTGTTTTATCTCCCAAAAAAATGAGCGTCAATTGCAAAAACCCTTTGTAGTCATCACGTGCTTGCTCTTCTGCAAGTTTCTGTTTCACAAAATAAATAATTTCGGGCGCTACATCTTTCAGTGCATTATAAACGGATTCATCGCTGGTATAATCTAAAAATTTCATTTTATCAATGTTCTTCCAGTTTTCTTTCAGTGCTTTGAATTGAGCAATTTCAGGGCCGGATGCTACAATTGCTTTTGTCCTCGTGAATACACCAGCCAAAACGACCTCAAATTTATGGTGTCGGCATGGAAGCCACAAAATATCTCGCCCTAACCTTTGTTGAAGCAGAACTGCAGCTCCTTTTATACGTCCAGTGTTTGATGCTGTTGTATCAAAACAAAAGGCTTGAATTTTTTCGGTTAAACTCCATTCATCAGCGATACACAGCAGAGCAAACTTCCGATCCTCCTGATGATGCAATTCCAGGTACTCCTAATAATTGTTCAAAATCTAAGCCAACCGCGATCACAGGAAGCCGATCAATTTTCTCATTTTTTGTGATATCAGGCAATAATTTGGAATCCCAATGCACTTCAATAAAATTTGCATCATTTCCTACCGATTTTATTGATGAATATTTTATTTTCCGCAAAATATCTCTATTTCTTTTGATAGAAGATCTATTGAGAACAAACTCGGTGGTATCTATATTAAGAGCTTCTAGGACGGCAGAAATAATATGCATTGCATCCCTGTCACTCACTTTACATTTGTCCAAGGCAGCGGCCAGGCGAGATGTCATTAACGTCTTTCGTCCTCTCTTGTTTGAAGGTGGACCCTGTTCAGATTCCGATATTAAAAATGTGTCATCTTCACTGTTGTCTTGATTTATCACTTTTTTCTGTGAATCTTCGTTTTCTTTATCTTCCATTTCAAAATATGCAATCGAACAACTAGAATTTTCCAACAAATCTTCTTTTCTTTTCAACTCTGCAGCTGTGCGTTCTTCTTTCCGCTTTTCCTTACGTAATAGTTTGATATCTACTCCCAACATACAATCTACTCTACCTTTTTCCTTTTGCTTAATTAAAAATTCTCTATCTTCGGCGACTTTAATCTCATTTAACGCATTTAAGGTGGCAATATCGAAAAGGTTGTCTAAATCTTCTTTAAAATCATTTTCTTTTTCTCTCTGCCGTTCAGTATCTCTATTTTTAGGTTTTTCTAAATTTCTGACATTATGTAGAATTGAACAAATAATGTGTAAAAACAAAATTGACTCGGTGGTAAGTTGCGCCGACTCATCATAGCATGTTAGACAGTCAGATGCATGAAACTTTAAGGCCAATGCGGCACGTGTTAATATTATCGGATTGAGCTGAAGTTTTGTATCTTTAATGTTTTGGTGTGGCTGAACAAAATTACAAATAATTTTGAAAAAATATGAACTTTAGAAAATAAGGACCACCCTAATATATATACATACAAGCATACATACATACATAGATGCATACATACATACATAGATGCATACATACATACATACATACATACATACATACATACATACATACATACATACATACATACATACATACATACATACATACATACATACATACATACATACATACATACATACATACATACATACATACATACATACATACATACATACATACATACATACATACATACATACATACATACATACATACATACATACATACATACATACATACATACATACATACATACATACATACATACATACATACATACATACATACATACATACATACATACATACATACATACATACATACATACATACATACATACATACATACATACATACATACATACATACATACATACATACATACATACATACATACATACATACATACATACATACATACATACATACATACATACATACATACATACATACATACATACATACATACATACATACATACATACATACATACATCCATACATACATACATACATACATACATACATACATACATACATACATACATACATACATACATACATACATACATACATACATACATACATACATACATATACACTGCCGCTCAAGGAAGTAAGGACAATTGAGATTTTTTCAAAAAAGCAATATTAGTATGTAATTACATTATAGAATTTTTAATTTATATTAATAAAAATTATACTTTTTATACATTTTCAATATAAAATATATTATTAGTCAGTTTTATGTAATAAAAATTTACAAAAACCATTACAATAATTAAATTTTCTTTTTGTCAAAAAAACCACCCATTGTTTTAATAACTGCTTTAACTAATTTCGGCATTCTTTCAATTACTTTTCTGTTTCTTTCTGAATATTATTCCATTCTTGTTCTACAATGTTTCATAAATGAGATTTTGATGTTGGACATACAGTTCTAATTTTTCTATCCAGTTCATCCCATAGTAACTCAATGAGGTTGAGGTCTGGGCTTTAGGGAGGCCAGGTCCTTACACGTAATACATTTTCAGCTTTTATTGATTCTAAATAATTTCTACATAACAATGCAGTATGTTTAGGGTCATTATCATGCATCAGAATAAAATTATCGCCAATGAATCGAAATCCCGAAGGGATCGCACTTGATTTCAGGATATCTCTATAATGATCTTTTCTCATTATACCATCGCTTTTACGCAAATCTCCCACTCCATCCAGAAAGAAACAACCCCAAACTATCATTGAGCCTTTACCATGTTTTACTGTTGAAACCAGACATTGAGTTAGCATTTTTTCTTTGGCAGATCTTCTAACGTAAACTCATCGCCTACTTCCAAAAACTTCAAATTTTGACTCATCGATCCAGAGTACTTGTTTCCATTCATCCATCGTCCAATTTTTGTGGAATTGTGCCCATTGGAATCTCTTCTGCCAATTACCTTTTTTGTAGATATGGCTTTCGGATAGCAACACAACCATGCAAACTAGCTTTTTGCAATCCTTATTTGATTGAACTGGCAGAAACTTTTTTTTCTGGATCACAGTTGAAAATAGCTGTTATTTGTGGAGCAGTTAACATATTTTTCCTTCTTCTTCTATCTGAACAGAAAAAAAATCTCCATTTTGAATTTTAAAGGGGTAGTTTACCACCGATTAAAAAATTATCCGAAGGCTTACGAGTTTTATTTTAAATCGTTGGAAATGAACCCCAGCAGCGAGTTTACTAATGCAAACTTAAAAAAGCTTCTGAAAGTATGGAAGTTAACATAACTTTAATTTGCGCGATTTAGTATTTGTGATCCTTCTATCCTCTTTTGATACTAAAGACTAAACGATTGCGTCTTTTGCTCATTACGTCAGAATTCGTTCTACCGTAAATTTAATTCGTTTTTAAAAGGTTTTTTTACGTTTTTAATTTGTAATTTATAGCTGATGATTGCCACAAGGCACGAAACTTTAGAGACTATTAAAATGTTGTTTTTCTCCATTTAAATAACAGATATATATATATAGCTCTATTATTATAATATTGAGCACTCTTTTATGCACAAGAGCTTTGTATTATTTTGATATAATACATAACCAATCAACATTACAAATCAATACATACATAAACATTTATATATATATATATATATATATATATATATATATATATATATATATATATATATATATATATATATATATATATATATATATATATATACTTTATGTAACAATATTTTTAACGCTTCTCGCAACGCACCTCAAAATTATGCAATAAAATTACTAATGCAAACAAATATGTGCGATTATGCCATTATTGGCGCAATATTGTCAATATTGGCACAATATAATATTGGCGCATTATAATAAGCCAATAAAGTGCAACGTTGGAATGCCAAAATTGGCGCGATATTGGAATGCTATTATATTGTTTGCTACTCGAGTAATCTATTTTCGATTCACTTCTGTAGTTAGAACTGTTCAAAATAAAGATAAATTTTTACCAAATCTTGCATTTTTAAAATCTGTATAGAAAGACCACTTGAACCCATTGACCCAGAAAGAATTGATAGAACTGACTTTCCTTTTAATGCATTTGAAAGTAAGGCTCTTTTCTAAGGCTCGTTCCTGTTTTTAAAACACTGAAGTTTTCTCCGCAACTTCAATAGTTGTATGTATGAGAAAACCTTTCTTTTTATAATGTAATAGCATTTACTACAAAGTTTGACAAGACCAGAAGAGAGTAGCAAGTAATGTGAGGTTTTGGATCTGTCTAGTCTTTGAGCTTTCTGACCAAATAATTACCTAACATTAATCAGGAAGATTGCTTTTTTTTTTTTCATTTTGAGTTGGTCTCAATATTGTCCGTTAGGGAAGGTACTTTTTCACTTCTATATGTTTAAAAATAAGTTAAAAAATCTTTGATATTTTTTTTTGAAAATACAAACCAATCTTTTTATTACTATAGCTTGATGGTTATTTGTGGTTTAATGTCATTCCTATTAAGATCAGCAAAGTAAGCCTGGTTTTTTATTTTGTTTACTTAATGAAGTAATAAAGTTGGCTCTACATTCTATACTTGCTACATTCTACATCTGCTATGCCCTCTCGGCTACTCTACGTTATAAAAAGGAGCATAACTACAAATGCAGAAACGATTCTCCATAACTTGAATTGCAGCTAAAAAGTTTACCTCTGGACAACCAAGAAATGTAAAATTTTCAAAATAAAATCCTCTATTGCGAAATATTTTTACTCATTCCGCAATGTAAGTTTTTTTTAGGCCACTGAATGTGGGTTGTTCCACTATTTGTTACTGCTGCTGTTGTTGTTGTTATCCGATGATTTAAGATTTTAAATTTTATAAGCCTACTGGTGAATCATATACATTAGTCTTTCCTCCAAGACGTGAGGGATGATCTGATGTACACCTTGAATTATTTTGAAAAGATCCTAATTATCAGGTTCTTTGTGCAAACTACCTGGGGACTGTGCACCAAGTTCTTATGCACAGTCTGCGCCATGTTGAAAATGAGCATATTAATTTATGTTATTTGAAATGAAAAATTGTTTTAGATATGCTTTACTGGGTAACAAAAAACAACTGGGTGAAATATTTTTTAATGTAAAATTACTATATTAAAGGAACTGAACAAAACCACAACGGATATTGATGATATATTTCATTAGTAACAACATATTCAAGTGGTTCCGAAGAGGCCACCTTTGCATGTATGCAAAACCTTAAGCTTGTATTGAATTTTTTAGCAATAGGTTGCAGGTCTTCGAGTAACTATTGGTCCGTTTCCCGAAGTAGAGAATGCTTGAGGGTTCCAAAAGTTGTACGCAATTTCGCAGAGGCTTTGTTTTTCGAATCGAGAATACGCTGTAGCACAATAAATGAGATCTGGCGAGTGTAAAACGGAGATTTTCTTTTAATAAACAATGTGGTTCCAGTTGACATAAAGTGCTTAACTACGCTTTAATAAGTCGTTTTTTAGAGCCTTTATAAAGTAGGATAAAACATTTTCAGTAGCTTTTCATTTTTACATTACCTTCAGAATAAAAATGCTGATCTTGATCAAGTTGCTGATTTAATAGTTAACAATTTATCAAAGAAGTTCTATGTCTAAAAAACTTGGATGATAATGGATTAAGAGAACACTAAAGAGAAATGGTCGCTTAATATTTGAAATGAAGTTATTGGATTAAATCAATAATCTAAAAGGCTTTGCTAATACACAAAATAAAACATTTCTCATTTTCAAGCAATAACTATTCCTTTTTTTTTATTAGAAATGGTAATATCATTTTACTTAATTTACAACGCTTTAAGGAAAAGCATAAAAAAATAATGGCTTTCTAAATAAAACTTAAACTTCTTATATTTACTTCTGAGCTTATATTTATTTATTTACATGTTAATAAATGTTTTTTTCATATTTATTATAAGTTTTTTAAATGTTTATATTATTATTATTTATTTTTTTTCATATCTTTTCATATATCTACATAGTGGTTTATAGTATTGTTATATATTTATGTATTATAGTTATGCATTTTTTAATGTTATTATAAATTTATTTACGTATTTATGTTTTTTATTGCATATTTATGTGATACGTATATGTCACGTCGTTGGTTTATGTGGTTTTTTTTATAACTATTTTTATATCATTCAATAAGATTTTATGTTTTTTCGTGCTGTGCAGAAATTTTAATAATTGCAATCTAATTAGTGTTTTAATTTTCAAAAGAGAAATTACTGTTTTGAAAAAATAACTCTCATATTAAAAATGAATTCAAATGAGTTGCATGAGGACTATTTACACCAAGTAAATTTAAAAGACGATGTCTTGAGCATAGTTGGAAAGAACTCATTTAAAGTTGGTCGATTTCAAGTTCAAAAAAAAGCAAATAAGGCAAAAACTGAAAATCCGCCACCTTTTTTCGAAAGAAAGGGTAGTTATATGATCGCGAATGAATATGATTCGTTAAAAAAAACTTCACAAACAAAAAAGGGTTACCACCAAAGAAAATTTTCTGATATTTCAAGAAAAATCTTCTTTGAAACATGGAGCCCTAAAAATAGAAGTCATACGCTGCCAACCCAAAATGAAAACGAAGAAGTAAAGATCAGTCTGAGCGATTCCCACCCATATGCAAGTATTCTTAATGATATTCAGGGCGATACCAAGATATATCACAAAGGAATTACAAGGTCTGTAAGTACTAACTGCTAGAAAAACACCATTTGTCTATTCACGCTTATAAAATATAATTATCAAACGTTTTAGATTTTAGTTTATAATCATAAACTATGTATATATAAATTTCAATTTTATATAAATATTTTTCTTGGAGTATACTGGTTATATGACTTATTTCATATGCAATATTTTTTTGTATTTTTGTCAACTCTTTCAGATATTTGTTACAACCATTATTGACAAACAAAACAAATGTAAATATTTATGTATCAAAAAAATATATTTCTTAAAAAAAAAGGTTTCTTTCTTAAATGGAAAATGGTGATTTCAGAATACAAAAAAATAATAATAATAATAAACTAAGTTCGCGCGTCCTTGGCAAGTGAATTTCAGTAATTTTTTTAAAATTTTTTGAAAGAAACCGTTACTCTCATAGAATTTACATCTATTATAGTCTTTTATAGAGAAGAGTCTGGAGAGAACTTGCTACTGAGGAACGATTTCTAGAGACAATATCTCCCACTAGCAATTATTAATAGGAAATAAAAACGCGAAGAAGAATCGTACAATTCATGTGGAGACAAAACATTTCTCTAATGCGTCCATATAAGTCTTTAACAATAAGTTAATGGAAGTGTTAATATTGATGCCGAAAAGATAAGAAGAGAAACGATAATATTGGGCTGTTTTTATTTTGATGTCACAGTTTAATATCTTTTTTAAAGAAGTAGTTGTGCATCAGTTTCTTCGATTAAAAGTAAAGTGCAGATATTTCGAGTACTACTCAAAACGGTGCATTTTTATTTAAAACTCAAACATATAATATTTTTACATTGTTCTGCAAATACAGATGATTTTAAACCCGACTTTTAATGATCTTTTTCCGTCCTAATCTAATCATTATTTACTCATCTAATCTTCTTTATCCCCAAAAAATGATGTGGATCAATGGACTTTCGTAACGTTTAAAAAAACAAAAACACGCTTTTAAAAAACAAACTTCTTTTATAAAATTAAAAAAAAAAATTAGCGGCTTTATGCAAGTTCGTTATTACAATGTTCCTTATTAAAATTTTTCCTTCGTACTCATTCCTAAGTTCCTCATTCAATTTTTTTAAACGGGATATTCGTTTATGGAAAATAAATGCTTCTTTTTTGATAAAAATTTTAAAAGAAGAAAACATGAGGAGGAACTCAAACAAAATACGCATTTCAATTTCAAAATAACGTCTGTGCTAATTGCAAAAAGAAACTGACATTCTAGAAAATGTTTATAATAAAAAAGCAACGGAAAGTCACTAACTATTCATGTAAAAGCAAGCACTAATAAGCAAATTTAAAACATCGGAAATTTTTATTCTAAGGTTCTGTTGCTCCAGTCTTTTTTTCGCTCGATATTCGCTGGGTGGAGAAGAGGTTTCCTTCTCGTAGCTCTACCATTGTAGCCCAGCTTGTAAAAACACCTGAAAGCTGCACTTTGACTGACATCAGTCTGTGCTGCTATGTCAGAGGCCATGAAGCGTGGATCCATTACACCGTTTCTTTTGAGAAGAGGCAAGGTTATTAAAAGATTTTCAGATATTTTGTGTTGACTCAGACCACCTTCATATTGAGCCAGGATGCGTTCTGGTAGAAGTTCGGATAGGTCTGATGCTCCTTTGGTTTGTGACATATTGCATCATTGTTATATGCAACTTTAGTCAAACAATCTTAATTAATTTCACAATATAATTAAATGTAAATATTACTAACCGTGAATTAAATGCAGAAATATTTATTTCGACTACCTAGTTATATTGGTCTGTATATGTGCGTGTGTATGTCAAACTAAAAATTTTTTTGAAAATGACATTAGGACTTTTTTTTTTATGGCTTGGGATAAGTTAAGCAAAACTCAACCAAAAAAAATTACAAAAAAAATTTTTTTGTGTAAAAATCAACTTGAAAAATGTAAAAAAATACGATAAAAACTACATCTTTACAATAAAAAATTAACAAAACTTTACATTTTTAATTCTCTATATTAGAAAAATTTATGAATTGTAGAACACAGTTACTTAGTACTTTGTATTTGCTTTGTGTTAATGGTGGATTTATTTATGTGCCTGCGATATTAAAAAGTTGCAACTTTTGTTGAATTTTTCTTGTGGTTTTTTAGTATAATTATTTTTGTTTTACAGTGAATAATAAATAAAATATTGTGTTATGGAGAATTCAAAATTGAAACAAACTAGACATAATTCTACAACTAACTGAACTAAATATTTTGGAGTAGAAAAAGAATGGCAGGAAATTGAAGTTCCAATACCGAGAAATGTACTTAGGAAAGGTCTACATATTTAAGAAAATATGCTTCTTTCTGACGATCTTGCTAGGTGAATTTTTTGACACAATATTGATAAGTGCATTTAGAATTTATACTTAGTGGGGCACAAGACGTCCGATGACATACATTAGACATCTGGACGTCCACTGGGTGTTTTTGGACGTCCAGTGACCACTGGGTGGGAAATATTACAATATTAAGTATTTCTAACAAACAATTTTATAACAGTTTAAATTTTATTTTTTTTCTGTAGGAGATGTTATTTATCTGTAAAAGAAATCTCTGTGGTATTGGCACAATTGGTATTGAAACAATGGTCTCAATTCAATGCTTTGTTTAAGATTCCCGGCGTCATATCTCAAAAAACGCTATCAGAAAAAAATTTAACTGCCTGGAATAAGTTTTAAGACATTTCTAATTGAAAAAAAAAAACAAATGAGAAAATTGTCAAATTGTGGGAAGGTAAGCTAGACAAATTGTTGGATATAACAAAATGTAAGTGCAAAATATTAATTTGTTCAGATAAAAACTCTCCATGTAAGGAGGTTAAAAAGTGTGCTACAGAAGTCCACATTTTGTGCATTTCGTCAGGTTAGAAATATTTTGTTCTATCTCTAATTTTAAACGTCGGGAGAAAATGAATTGTTAATTTTACTAAGTAATGATTACTTTTAAAATATATTTTATTTTTAAAAATTTTTTTCCAAATAGTTTTTTTTAAATATAAATCATTTAAAGAATAAGTTATTATTTCTTAAAAAAATAACAATAAAATTTATAAGTAATTTTTACTTATAGAAAAAAATCAAAAACTTTCTTTCAAAGTTTAAAATGGGAGATAGAACAAAATAATTCTAACCTGACGATTTGTCTCAAGATTTTAAGGTGCTACTTGATTTATTATGGCTCAGATCTCAAAGAGATAAAGTCGGTAAAAAGTCAGGCTACCAAATGAATCAAATAGACTAGGTAGGAACAGAAAGACAAGTTAAGGCAGGAAAAAGAAAAATATCAGATATTGCATCTTTAGAAAAAAGAAAAATTTCGAATAACAAAGCTCATATTAATACAACAGGTTCAAACAGAAAAAATTAAAGATGAAATTCATGAATCAGTGGGACATGGCTTTAATCAAAAAAACTTCACCTGAAAATATTAGGGATGCAAATAAAATATCTTCTGATGACAGCTCCAGTAATATCAAACAAAAAACTTTCCCACTTGTTACCATTAAACAGAATTAAATGAAGATCGTCAATACAGCACTACCATCTCTTCGATTTGACATATCACCTGCTGCTACATCTGCAATTGTATCTGCTTTCCTTCAAGACTTGATCAGATCTAATTACTTGACTCCAAAAATGACTAACTTGGCAAGTGATCCTAAAAAAATTTGGAGAGCCAGACAAGAGCTTACGGATAAAACTAGAGTTTTATCAGAAAAGCTAATTGTTGAAGTACCTATCAAAAGCGTATTTGTAGATGGAGGAAAAGATCCCACTCTAATTTTGATGGAAGATTCAATTGCTAAAACGTTTTGTCAAAGAATAGAAAAGCAGGAAAACAAAAGTGTTGCTTCTGAACCAGATGGAAGTTATTTGACCCATTACATACCTTCAAAGTGTCTAAACAAACCAGCTAAAGAAACTGCAATCGGACTTTATAACTGGATTGTTCCTAGAGGAATTGATCAAACTAAATTGTGATTGGATCAGATTCCACAAATTCAATGGCTGGGTCTGGTAACGATGGCGGATTGTTGACTCATCTGGAGAAACTTATTGGAAGAAAATATTTTTGGTCAATTTATATGTAAATTTTACATTTCTAGGTTGTTCGGAGGTAAACTTTTTAGCTGGAATTTAAGTTATGGAGAATCGTTTCTGCATTTGTAGCTATGCTCCTTTTTATAACGTAGAGTAGCCGAGAGGGCATAGCAGATGTAGAATATAGCAAGTATAGAATGCAGAACCAACTTTATTTCTAAATTAAATGGACAAAGTAAAAAACCGGGCTTACTTTGCTAATCTTAAATGGAATGACATTAAACCACAAATAACCATCAAATGAGCTACCTTTAAAACACCTATTTGCAACTCTTGATTTCATTGTTTTCGCGCTCCATTTAGTCATATAATCCAGCCACATCATCAAAAATAGTAGGCACACTTCTATCAAATTTATCTTTGCCAATTTTAATGTTCTCCTTTTCTATAACAGGCTCAACCTGCGTCAAATAATTGGAAGATTCTCCTAAAATAAATATATTTTACCAAATATTTAAAAAAAAAAAACTTATAAAAATTTAGATAAAAAGAAGGCGGTCAGATACTTGTCTGACAGTCTGTAAATAGAATGAGATAAAAGCAACTATTCAGTATAATTACTTTACAATATTACCTTGATAATTTTAAATTTTCAAGATTATTAGCTATCTATTTATATTGTCATACTACCTTTTAATTTTGAAACAAGAATGTCAAATTAATTACGACCTTTTCTTCTTTAAGCTCCTGAAGCAATTTTTAGTTTACAAAAATATTTTGTTGCTATTACACGATTATAATTTTTTTATATTTAATAATTCATTAAAAATAGTTCAAATTAAAAATGATCATCATGATAAATGTCGCATCAATTCTTAGAAGCTATATGAATGGACAAAACCTTTGAAGTAAATCTATTTTCTAACCATGCAGCTTTCTCGCAGCGAACACAACGTTTCAATTTTACATTTTCTCTTATGCTAAAAAACTCTCCTCTACATAAGTTTGGAGAAGGCCAATCCGAACTAGGAATTTTTTTCAAATTAAAAAAATTTTTGATAAAATTTCCTCGGTGCTTTAAATTGTTGTCTTGTTGGAAAATCAAACCACGAGACATTTTTTCCTTTCCATTTGGCAGCATAACATTTTTGATTATGTCTAAATATACATTTTGATCAATTACGTCTTCGATACGATGATGTGAACCAATAGAATCACGACTGAAAGATTCCTAAACCATTATATTGTAACCACCATGTTTAACTGTAAGTATTTGATACTTAGGAGCAAATCTTTCATGTTTTGGACGTCTCATGTACTTAATACCATTGCTATCAAACCTACAAAACGTTGATTCATCACTGAATAAGACTTTTGCCCATTCTTTTAAAGTCCAATGCAAATGATCTTTTGCAAATTTTATTTGGGCTGAGCGAATATTTAACAATATCAATGGTTTCTTGGCAGGACAATGACCAAACACAAGCTATGCTGACAAAAACAATGCTTGTTTTCAAGTGTCTTTTTGTATCTACATCTCTTACTAAGTACGTTAATTGTTGATTGGCCACATAAAAAAGCTCAGAAATTTGCTTATGAGGAATGTTCTTCTCTACAGGACGTATTGTTAAATTTTTCTATATATATGTGTATATATATATATATATATATATATATATATATATATATATATATCATTGGCCATAAATTAGAGCTCACTATCTTTTTTTTTTTTTAAAAACTCTGTTTGATTGAAATTATTTTAAAAACTATTATACTTTTTCAATATTTTATTCGTATTAAATAATAAGTATTATGTTTACTGTTTAATTGACATGTGGTTTCCTTAAAATTTATTTTGTACTCCTAATTATAAGTAATTTGATAAATACTGCAATAAAATTTTTATTTTTTATGTTGGTCAAAAGTTAAGGCTCACTGCTTTATTTTTAAAATTTAAGAAATATATTCATGATTTTTTTTAATAATTTTGGTTTTATTATCATCTGCATTTATTATTTGTGATATTTTTTTGTTTTTTGTTTTAAATAGTACTAATAAAAACACGAATAAGTTAAATAATAAAAAAGTTACAAAATGAGAAAAGAAATACAGCATGAAACTACCAAATCACGATTGAGAATCTCTGAAAAAATACGTTACAAATCAATTTTTCTTCGAAACCAAGGACCATCTCATCGTCAAATAGCAAATAAGTTAAATATTGCATATTCTGTTATTGCACGTATTTTAAAACGTTTTACTGAAGCAGGTGACATTAAGGATCTGCAACAATCTGGTCGGCCAGCTGTAACAACACAAAGAGATAAACGTTTATTAATTCGTTTAATGAAACATGACAGAAAATTATCGTCAAGCGCTTTCTGCATCTGGAATAAAAGTGAGTTCAGGAACTGATAGAAGAATTCTTCATAGAAATAATTATATGTTGCGATCTGCATGCAAGAAGCCAAGACTTTCAAAGAAAAACCAAAAAGCAAGGATTGCATGGTGCAATCAACATAAAAATTGGCCTGATTGCAAGTGGCAAAATGTTATATTCTCTGACGAAATGAATGTTGAGGAAGATATGCGAAAATGCCGTGTTATGCTAAGGCGATCACATATAGAGAGATTTGATTCGAATTATACTTTAAAACGAACTAAACAAGGAAGTGGGAGTATAGGCATTTGGGCCTGCATGAATTATGCAGGACTTTGATGCTATCAATTACTTGAAGGTAGACTTAATGCTGATAGATATATTGAAATTTTAGATAATTACCTTTTTTCCTCAATTGATATATTTAAGTAAGAAAACAGTAATATCAAATATCAATAAGATGGTGCGCCACAAATATCGATGTCTTGGCCTGTTAACAGCCCTGACTTAAATTGTATGGAAAATTTATGGTTATGGTTAGATCATCATCTTGGAAAATTCAAAATTTTAAATGTTGAGCAATTAAAAATTGAAATAAGAAAACTGCTTGACAATGTGCCTAAAGAAATAACTCAAAATCTGTAAATTTTAAACTGTAAATTCAATGCCAAAGAGAGTAACCAATGCTTCCATGAGAAAGGAGATTCTACAAAATATTAGAATGCTTTTTTTTTGGTTTTCCATTTGTAAACTGCTGTTCTTATATTATTTGAAATATAACCTTAACTTTTGTCCAAACTTTTTTTCAAAATGATACAGCATATTACTACTAGGAGTTGCCGATTCTGCGCCATTTTCCATTTCTACCATCTGCTAACCACGAATTTTTTATTCCGATTTCTGCGCTATTCACAAAATCGAATTTTTTTCTCTGTTGATGAACCATAAGCGAAGTAAGATTTTTATTTCCGTTCAGGATTTCGTGCAGCATTTTTTCACGTCGTGCAGGATTTTAGTTCCCCCGTGCATGATTTTTTTTTAAGATTCTTTTTGCATCTTAAAAATTTCTGTCAGTGCTTTTCAATTTGTAATGTCCGTAAGAGAGTGTGTGAATTCCGTCGTGAAGGATGAGTCTTTTATCGTCGTCAGCGCTGAGTTCAACTTTATTAATTTGTGTACAATTGGTGTAAATGGGATCTGCTGACTTTCATGCTCCTGAGCTGTTGTTTTTCAATTTTCTTGCATTTTTTCTGATGTTGTATTCTTCGTCTTCTTTTCGTTTTTGGAGCATCATTTAATACATTTCTCTTACTCTTCATTTCAGTTGTCTTAAAATTCTTCCTTCTTTAGTTCGGAAGACATGATTTTCCATTCTGCCTGTTTCATTGTCAAATTTTTGAATGGAGAATATTTGTTGAAGCACTTTTTATTTTAGCAAGAAAAAAAAAATTTTCATATGCATTTTCATGCGTAATAGAAGACCTGTCCGAGGAGCAGATAAAAGCTTCCGGATTGACCGACTTACGTGTCACCGGAGTTGAGTGTGACGACGAGCCTTCTGCCGGTGGAAACACTGGGCATGGAGTCCGCTGATGCAAAATTTCTGTAAAAAGAGATGGTGGTGGTGGAACCGATAGAAGAACCGGATTGGTACAGCAGTCCATTCGACTTGTTGTTGAAAAAGGTTATGTTTGAACCGTTCCATGAGGACAACTAAAAATCTTCCAATCTAGACGAGGAGAAGATGCATTTGTTGTCACCATCATACCAGAGAAGTTGGTGTAGTTGTTTGTGTTGTAGGGTGTCTAAGGACTGAGTACAGAGCCATTGCCAGAAGGTAAATTTCCGTCGTACATTCTTACTCTAGACTCCAACCAGTTTCTAGATCCGCCAATGACATGCATTCTAATGTATTTTAGAAAAACGCCATTTCCTTTTCCTGCGGAGTTTAGAAGTACATATTCGTTTCCGTAAGTGGTGTTGAAATACCTGAACGTCCTTGAGTACAATTTAACGGAGATGAGAGGAGGGATTGTGGTGAATGTGGATATGAAGGGTTGAATCCAGTAGGATATTGCAGAAGGATTCTTGTTGAACAATTGTATGCCTAAGCTTGTTCTAAACGGCATGTCGAGCGTGAGGTACCCTCCCAACGAAGAAGTAATAAATACGTTGCATCCTAGCAAAGAGTTTGCGTAAAACGGTCCTCCGAGAGCGAAGAAGAGCAAGTCAAAAGCAAGGGCTGCACTATCTGGTCCAACAGCGTCAGTACTTTCTGAATAATTTTCAACACCAATCTCTCCATCTGCATATATTCTGATAAAAACATTTCCAGGAACGTTTATTCCAGTTCCACTCATAGCTAACCATAATCTTCTTAGAACTCCAGAACCGTCAGAGTAGGTGAAAACTGTAGTTGCGCTAGTCAATCCTCCTGCTATAGTTTGAGACTTTTGCCCTAAGGATGAAAGGCTTGAATTTGGATTGAGTCCTAAAAAGCTGGATTTTTGTGATGAAACATCCACGTAGCTTTTTGTTGCAGCGTCTTGCAAGTTTGTCGGATAAAGCACATTGACGAATTTGTGCGAATTTAAATCCAAATCTGACGTGATGTTCCCTATTCTTGAAGATGCATGATTTTCCAGGTAACTTTTTGTGGCAGAGTCTGACGATAATGTAGGCTCAGCGAGATTTGTGAGTTTGTGTGACGTCATGTTAATATCTGAGTAAATGATACTCGAGTACGCCACTCGAGTGTCCACGTAATTTTTAGTGGCAGCGTCGTGAGAAGTGGTTGGATCAGAGACGTTGAGCAATAAATGGGAATTTAAATCCAAGTCTCTCGTGATCGTGCTCGACCAGTCTGTTTTTATGTGCATGCTTGAGCTTACGTTGACGTAGTTTTTTGTGGCGGCGTTGTGCAAGCCTGAAGATTCGTTCACATTCATCTGTTTGTGAAAGTTTAAGTCGAAGTCTGCAATTCCCACTGCAGTTCCACCACCTGACTAATGAGTGTCCACGTAGTTTTTAGTGGCAGCGTCGTGAGAGTTTGTCGGCTCTATTAAATTTATTATTTTGTGAGAGTTGAAATCCAGGTCCGATGTGATCGTTCTGGATCCGTCTGTCCTTATAAAAGCATTGTTGGTTAGGTCTGTTGAAAGAGGATCATAAAAATACCTTCCCAATTCTGATCTACCGAATTTGTCAATCATTTTTTATATATGCGCATTTTTTTAAAATCCTTTGGATATTAAAAAAATCACAAAAGCGTGTTGACGACGTTTTGAAAGTCATTTCCTTCATTACATTTTTTCAAGACGTAGAGGCATTAGTGATCGCAATAGGAAGTGCCACCAAACTGAACTCTTTCGCTGTTGTAAAAGACTGGACTTTTCTAGTAGTTCACGAGCTCAACTAGACAAGGTTGGGAGTAAGATTTAAAACTGTATTTTTTGTCTTCGTCTTTGTACCAACAGACCCAATGAAACCCATTTGTGCTCGAGTCTCCCGTGTTGACAATCCCGAATTCTTTTTTCCTTGCATTTTTTGGCAGTTCGTCTCTGACAAAAACGCCTCTAAAGTTTTTTATTTTTAGCTTTTTTTGCTGCATTTATCAATTGAAAGTTTGTAAGAGGCTCGTTAGGCAAGACAATTCCTTCGACATTGATCATATTTTAATTTTATCCAACTTTTTTTCTTGCGTTCTTCGAGCACTCTGTTTAAATGTTCATATCATCATCAGATTCTATTTCTCCTAAATCTAAATCTTCGCCCATGATGCTTTGAAAAGAAGGTGTATTTTTTGTGATTGTGACTTCGGGAAGTTTTACTTATATGGATTCAATCTGCGCGCCGCTAAAAACACCTTCAATTTTTAGAGAGGCAATAGCGAAGCACTTTTTTCGAATGTATTCCAGAAGGTTGATCTTCACGAGCATTTTTTTTTTCCTTGACGCACTTTACCCCATTTTATTCATCGTTTTTTATTTTCTTTTTGTAAAACAAAGAAGTAACTTCAATATTTTTTCCATTTTTTCTTTGTGAACAACTTTCCGAAAAAATTGGGAGCGCTGTTAGCATTGTGTTTAAAAATGGATAAATCTTCAGTGATCATTTTTTTTGTTCTTCTTCCTTTTTTTAACAAAGCGTCATTTTGATGACTTGTTTGCGAAGAAATTAAGATATTTTTTCAATCACTACGATAAACCTTACTTCTTCTTTTGTCATGCCTTTTTTTTCGTTAAAACCGAGAAAGGACATGGAATATTCAGTAAGTTTATTCGTATCCAAACTGTTGCATTCAAACACACCCAGCGAGAATAAATTGGGAGTTCTTAAAACGACAGGGCCTTTTCCAGAGGTGTAGTTATTTTGAATTGGTTTTGTTGCAGCGTAAATTTCTTCAACTGATAATTTGCTTTCGTCGAAATTCTCATGGTGATAAAATCCATATTTTTGTTAAAAAAAAGAAAATTTTTTAAGTTATTTTTGCAAACGGATCAATTCTTTATGATTCACCTACGAGTTAAACGAGTCTGGATATCCTTGCCACTTGACTAATGATTTGCTCTTTGTTTGCGAATGATTTTTTCAATTCTAAATATGTCTTGATGGGTCTTTTGCATTTCCTGTTCGTAAAAAGTGTCTCGTATTTCTTCATTATTGGTGTTTGTACGTGGGTGGATCCGTGTACTGAATTTTTGACACCGTAAAAACCTCTTCAGTCCATCTGGGCGTGTATCCTTTTTCAAAATTGGACTTCTTTTTAGTGATCCTGACTTTGTCGCCCCTGGAAAATTTTGATTCAGGTCTTTCTGTTTGCACCTTTCCATATAAATTAGACCCATACAGGTTAAGCCAAACTTTTAGACCCATACAGGTTAAGCCAAACCCTGTTTTTATTCTTTTCATCACTAGCTTCAACACGAGTCATTTTAATGGAAGAGTGTTTTGTGTTGTTGTAGCTGTTCACCATTTCATCTAAAACGTCAATATATTTTTTGGTGTTATTTGCTGAAAAGTATTTGAACATTTTTTCTTTCATCGTTCTATTCCAGCGTTCAACGACGCAACTTTTTTCTTCATTTTCAGTGAAGTATAATTGCACGCCCAGCGCTTTCACATGCTTGTTGTAAAATTCTTTCCCTTTATCCACCCATATCTTAGAGCACCTTCTTTCTTCGAGAATCCTACTTAAAGTGTCGGCCACATCAAGACCCGTTTTTTTTTTAAGGGTGCAACCCATCCGTACTTTGAAAATACATGAATAACCATGAGCAAGTATTTTATGACGTTGTTGAATTTTAAAAAAGATTGCATGTGGACTAAATCAGCAGCCCATATTTCATCAATGTCGTTTACAATCACTTTCCTTCTTCTGAAATGATAAATCACTGGTTTATGAAGTTCTTCTACAAGTTGATCCGTCCATTTCAGGTTCGTCGGTGGTTTTTTTTTTTAGGTCTTACAGACCCATATGAATTAAGATTTTTCGTTTTAACTCCGAGACCGAATTTGGCTTTGGCGTTGATGATAGGAGTGATGATTTTTCTTTCGTTTATTTCTCTCTGTGTTGGATTTGGTATGGAGTTCATTTCTTCAAGCATCATTTATTCTGCTAAATTTTTATTTTGCCTGTCGTTGAAATATTTTTAAGCGAGATCGTGATGGTAAGCGGCGTTATCCACCCTGTCAACGGGTTTGCTCCAGTTTTTGTTTGCGTCAGTGGAAGTGAGCCTTTCGTCTAAATTTGTGCCGGGACCGGCAAAGTTCATTCTAGGAATGTGCATTTCTCGAGAGAACTTTTCCTACGGAAGTTTTATTTTGCTGAATAGTTTGTTGATTGAGTTGACCAAGTCACCTTCTTTTGTAGATCCCTTGGATTCATACGAAGTTGCAGAAACAAGTTTGTTTTTTGTTGTTCCGCAAACGGAGCAAGTTCCTTTGAGCATATTTCTGTTGTTTTTGGAAACATCATTTCTCAAGTGGAGAGTGTCTGTTTTTCTTTTGCATTTAACACAGTACATTTTTTTTGTTCAAGATAATAAAAAATGGAAGTTATCGATTTGTCATAGAATATTGGTAAGAGCAAAAAGAAAAACAACAAGTTGTTGCCAAAAAGTATAAGGGGAATCATTGTTGGAAAGTCTGGTTGTGGAAAAACGACTTTGTTGTTGAATCTGTTGTTAAGATGGTTGGATTACAACAGTTTGCAAGTTTTTGGAAAATCTCTTTTCCAGCCAGAGTATAAAATACTAAAAAATACATTTGAGAAAAGATTGCCAAAAGAGATTATTCTTGATTTTTTCAATATTCAAAGTAAAATAGAGAAATGCGAGCGTTGAATTAGTCATTGAGGAGGTTTCAAAACGCGAGCCCTGAATTAGTCATTGAGGAGATTTTAAAAAATTGGAGCGATAAAATTGACATGGAATGTAAGTTTTTTGAAACAGCCGACGACGTGCCGGATCCTGAAGATCTTGATGCAACTAAGAACAATTTGATGATATTTGACGATTTGAAATTGACAAAGCAAAATAAGTGTGAGAAATATTATATCAGAGGAAGGCATTCAAACGTGAATTGTTTCTATTTAGCGCAAAATTATTTTATGCTTGAAAATAGAAAGAGGATTTATTGGAGCTCTTTTTCCTTTATTAGGAATGCTTGGAAGTAAACTCGCAACAAGAGTCGTCCCAGCTCTGGCAACAGGATTGTTGGCAGGAATGGGTTCGTCTGCTGGTTCTGCGATGGTTGATAAAATTGCAGGTAGAGGAGTTGTTTATTTGAAAAATAATGGAAGGTGAATGAAATTGATAGCAGCAGGATCAGAATTGTTTTTAAGACCTTGGGTGAAAAGCGAATCTGTAGGTGGAGATGAATTGTTCGTTAGAAGCGGAAGAGGATATGAATCAGTTGGATCCGGTTTATTGTTAGGACCAAATTCACCGTTTTCTAGCATTCCGTTTTTGAATTTAATTCTTTAAGGTCCTTCGGACCCACATCAATAAGCCAAAAGGATCTAAAATTTCACTTGCGAAATCCACAGGATTCGAAGAATTAAATTTTTCTTTACATTATAAAAAGATGGAATCACAGCGTTTGAAAAAATTATTCATTTTGATAGAAAGGGATCCAAGGGATGGAATAAATCTACCCTATTTTTCGATAAACATTTAGAGTACCCACCAGCGAAAGTGGGTTGTAGATACAACATGGTGATTTCAGAGTCAGTAGATAATGTCATCATGGAAATTCAAAAAGGAGAAAGTTTATGCTTTGTGAATTTCATTAGTTAAAAAATTTTTTTAAATTTTTTCTTTACTTAATAAAATGGAATATAATTGTGGTGTTAACTGTTATTTATCTTATGAAAAACATAGTTCATGTGGGTTCAAAGAACCTAGTTCGTGTGGATCTAATTCATGTGGGTCCAAAGGACCTAATCTGTATCCAGTTCTTCCAAACGCTCCTGCAGATGAAGGGCATAATTAGCGCCTTCAAAAAATAAGCGAGATACAAAAAGAGATTGAAAACGAGAAGGAGAATAGAATGGTGCTGAGCAAAAAGTATCACCGAGCTGTAAGAATTATTTCAAACGTGGATAGCTCGATGCAGATATTGTGTATAGCTCTTGGGACTGTAGGAATTGGTCTTTTAACCACCATTATTGCCACTCCAGCGTTGATTGCGTGCGAGGGTGTAGCTATCGGCGCAGGGTTTTTGTCGGTTGTTGGAGGACAAGTCACCAAAAAGCTCAGCTTGAAAGCGGAGAAGCAGAGAAAGTGAAAGTTCTTGCAGAGTCTAAATTAAACACCATAAGCGATTTTATTTTAAAAGCGCTAAAAGATGGAAATTTAGGCGACAGCGAGTATGAGCTGATTCTTGGCGAGTTTCAAAAGATTAAATCCATAATGAATGAAATAAGAACAAAAACTAAAATCAGCATTGATGAAATGACTAAAGAGTCTTTAATACAAAAGGGCAGGGAAGATGCGATAAATGCATTTAATAACATGTGGAAAAAAAATTAGGTCTTACAGACCCATATGAATTAAAATCATCATCACAATCTCATCGTGTTTGAGACCGAAGAATTTTTTTTCTGTATTATAAAAATAAATAGAAAAAAAATTCTGTATATTTTTATAATACAGAAAAAAAATTCTTCGGTCTCAAACACGATGAGATTGTGATGATGATTTTAATTCTTTTTTTTTTTTTAAAAAAAAAATTTAAGACCCGAACAAGAAGGATGAGATTGTGAGAGAAATAATTGAGAATTGAAACAGGATTTATCAGGAAAGCCTCAATAACTATTTCAGATGCAATTTTTCAGCCTGATTTGAGCAAGTTTTACAAGCCTCTTACTGAAAGCAATGAGAAGGTTAAAAACGAGATAAAGAGCATGGCGGACAGAGTTGTTGATTGCAACAAAATTCGCAATGAAGATCTCGAGTCTACTGTGAATTTAAGTACAAAGCACCCATATGAATTAAGCGATATTTCGTCCTACTATTTAGGCACGTACAATGCACGTCATAAATACAGTGATACGAAAAAAAATGTTGAAGTGAGTAAAAAAAATGGTGAAATGTATATAGGAAAAATGGAGATGTCTGTAGACGGAAATGATATTATTGTTGGTGGAGAAAGGTACAATGGAACAAAAGGCTTTTGGGAGTTTGTTACAAAATCTACGCCTCCTGATAGAAACGACATTACATAGGAAGATTTTCAAAATTACTCAAAAATCCTTTTAGAATCTGACGCTATAAGATCTGCTTCTAATCCAAACAGACCTAAAGCCTCAAAGAGCGAAAAATATAGAAAAATAATAAAATCTATTTGGGATAAATTTATGAGTGAATCTAAAGATAAAAAAGGTTCTGGAGTAATTATACTTCCAGGAGATCCTAATGGGCTCGTGCAAAGGCTTAACTTGAGCGTGGCTGCTTGGCATGCTGGAAATACAGGGTCGAGAAATGAAGCTGTGACTATTTGCGACGAGCTGTTAAAGCAAAATTTCATTAATAAAGACGAATATAAAGCAATGATGAGATACATCGACGAAAAATAGAGAAAAAAAAAATTCACCTTTATAAAAAATGATCATTTACAGAAATAGATATGTTAAGAAACACGTTGTCGGTGAAAGTGGAATAATCGATACGTTGAAGAATTTCTTAAGAAGAGCAGCCACGTCGAGCTCCTCTAAAGCAGCATCCTCTATAGCCAATAAAATCGCAAAAAGCGAACTAGGAAGATAAACGATAATGGCAACTAAATCAGCAGGAAAAGAGCTGGCTTCTTTCGCAATATCCACCGCCAAAGACGTGGATATTGATAAAGGTAAAAGGACCATGGAGAAATTGTACGCAAAGAATGGAACGCCAAATCCAAAGGACCTCATTCAGAAAAGTAAAGACATCATTTCAGGATAACAGCAAACTTGTGCAAGCGCCAAGCTCAAAAGCGTCTAACGCGCCACCCATGGATGATTTTTCCATGATTGGAGGGAAATTGTCAAATAAAAATGCCATCAGAATAAAGACCTTGTAAAAATGGGAAATGGGATGAAGAAAGTGTGATCCGTAAAAAAAAATTTTTTTTCTTTTGTATATTAAAAATGTCAAATTCCGATTTTTTAAATTTTACAGAAGAACCCGTTGTCGGTGAAGAAATTGAGAGATTTGAATTTCACGAATACGAGCCAGTCAATTTAAATATAAATACTTTTGGAGAAATAAGAATCAACATCGAGTAGCAAGACTTGTTCACGCTTCCATCTGAGACGTACATTTTGGTCGAAGGAAGACTTTTAAAATCGGATGGGACATCCTATGCGGACGTCTTTGCTCTTGCAAACAATGGCATCATCCACTTGTTCAGCCAGATATCCTATCAATTGTCGAATCAAGAAGTGGAAACAATATATAGTCCAGGACAAGCCACCACCATGTAAGGTTATCTCAAATATTCAGTGGAGTTCCAAATATCAAAGGGTATGAATCAGCTGTGGCGAAGAGACACAACAGCTTTAGCGGATCTTGTCAATAACACCGGATTTAAACAGAGACAAAATTACATCATTACACAGAGTGAAGATAAAGGAACGTTTTCGTTCTGCATTCCGTTAAAGCACATTTTTGGATTTTGCGACAATTACGATAAAGTGCTTTACGGATTTAAACACACGCTTACTCTTGTGAGAAAGAGCAATAGTGATGCAATTTTTAGAGCAGCTGCAACAGCCGCAGGAAAAGTGGATCTTAGCAAATTGTCCTTGTTTATGCCTCATGTCACTCCATCTGTTTTGGCGAGCAACAATCTTTACAAAATCATTGAACCGAAAGTGAATGTGCCCATACCGCTCAGATCCAGACAGTGTGACACAGTCGCTGTGTCTGTATCGAATAGATTCAGTTGGAGGTTGAGCGCAAGAACCGCCAGTGAAAGACCGAGGTACGTCATTGTCGGATTCCAAACAAATAAAGATGGCAGTCAAGAGATGAACCCTTTCGTATTTGATCACTGCGACTTGAAAAACATGTACATCACTTTAAAAAGTGAAAGATACCCTGCTGTCGATTACGACTTGACCTTCAAATACAGCAAATACTCAAGGGCTTACAGAGATGCCGCCAAGTTTGACAATGGGCTTTATGGAATTAGCGAGATAATTGCTCAACCAAACTTGTCAGCGTTAAATTATAAGTACATTTGCCCACTTTTTTTTCTGATGTGATCAAGCACGCTGAGAGGTTAAAATCTTTAGTGTTAGATCTGCAAATTAGAGCCACATTTAATTCAAACGTTCCTGCAGACACTCAAGCCTTTGCCTTAGTCATCTCTGATAAATTGCTTAGGATTAAATCAGACGGAAACAGAATGATTATTGTTTATTAAATAGAATTAAATAAATTTTTTTATTCTTTATATAATAAAAAAATGAGATACACAAAAAAGGATTTTAAAAAATTGCTTAAAGAAAACGACATTTCTTAAACGTCGAAAAGTGTAATGTCGCTGATGATGACTGCGGTTAAAAATAATTTAGTAGACAAAAATGCGTTGGTGGAAGATGTGAAAGAAAAGAGGCCTATTGGAAGATCTAGAATAGAAAGAGCTGAAAAACAAAAAAAAAAGAAATTGACCCCAAGCTTGGCCTGATTAGAAAAAATCCTATGACTGTAAGACTGACCCATATTGAAACTGGCGAGGTAACCGAGTACAACTCTTTGTACAAGGTGATTAGAGAGACGAGACACGGCTGGCAGTACTTGGAGAGTTGAAATGGAAAGGTGGACAAAGATGGACACAAAATAGAAATATTAAATTACAATAAGCAAGTGATTTAACAAGAAAAAAACGCGTCACTTTTATCCGTTTTTTCTGGAATGCAGCATGAGAGAGACCGATATAAGTAAGAAAAAGCATCTTGAGCTTCTTGCATTTGGAGAAAGGGGAGTTATTATTCATGATTCTGTTTACACAACCAAAAACGGAAATTTTAAAATCCCAAACATATTCAGCGAGGAAGAGAGAGACAAGCTTTACAAACTCGTGTGGAATGATGAGACTGAATTTTCACGAATGGAGAAAGAGATCAAAGAGCATATCAAATTTTAAATTGCAAGTAATTCCCGGAAAAATTTTAAAATTTTTCCGGGAATTACTTGCAATTCTTAAAAAAGTCAAAGATTTTTCCAGTGATTTGCAAGTGAATTTAAAAATATAAATTTTCACGGATTCGAAGAATCTTAATTTTTTAAATTTTTAACAATAAAATTTAAAAAGATTTAAAAAAACTGAAATGACTTAAATAAAATCTCGCCAAATGGAAAATGGAAATCAAAACAAGGAAAGAATTGCGACAATTCGCGAAAGAGCGAAAAATAAATTATTATTACAAGATGCGAAAGGATGATCTCGTGAGAGCGTTGAGACCGGTTCCTGCTCCGCGTCCTCAGAGACCAGCCGTTGTGAGACCGGTTCCCGCTCCGAGACCAACACGTCATATTCTTTACGAACCAATTCCATCATCAGCTTCGTCGCCTGTTTTGGTTCCTGGTTTGTTTTCAAGGATAACATCAGCTGTAAAAAATATTGTTTTGGATAAATTGAACGATGTGACGAATTTGATAAGTCTATACATCCCAGAAGTGGTGAAGGAAAAAGCAAGCGATGTGGGGAACGAAGTACGAAAAAAAATAGACTCATTCAAATCGATCGTTCTCAAATCGATCGTGCGCACAACAGTTTACAGGAAATTGACGAGGCATGAGTTGGATCACCTTATGAATCCTCTGATTCATTTTAAATTGACGAGGCATGCGTTGAAACGGGTCACCAAGCGGTTTTCGCATGAAGCTAAAGGAAATCATCAAGACGCCTCTGCCTTCTTAAACTTGGCAAGAGAGGAGGCGATGAAAATAATGAGGGAAAACAGAAATAAAAAAGTTTTCATTGTTTTAACGTGCGAGATGACATGCGAGTGTGAGCATCGCCACTGGAGAGGAAACAACTCGAATTGTTCCTTTTTCATCCGAATCTAAAACTGCGTTGGAAGCAACGGATTTGGGAGAACTGTATGACGAAGCGAAAGGAGAAATCATGGAGAACATGGTCAAGTACAACAAGATGGGCTCAAATTGCAGAATTTCTGCCATTTTGAAGATGGACATAAACATGATTGGTTACAATCCCATTAACGCTTCGTCACACATTCCTCTGGACTCGTTTCTATCCAGCAAAAAGGCAATCATCAACATGACCAACAAAGACAACGAATGCTTCAAGTGGTGTGTCACCAGGGCATTGAACATGAAAGAGGATCACTGCGATAGGATTGACAAAGAGCTCGTTGAAAAGTCGAAAGAGTTGAATTGGGAAGGGATAAAATTTCCAGTCTCACTCCATCAAATCAAAAAGTTTGAAGATAACAATCATGACATTAGCGTTAATGTTTTCGGATGTGAAATTAAACCCATATATCCTTTGAGAATATCCAAGCATCGCGACAGAGTAAACAAAATTAATTTGCTTCTTAATTGAAACGAAGAAACTTCCCATTATTGTTTGATTAAGAATTTGAGCCGATTGCTATCATCGCAAACATAGGCTCATCAGCACAAAACATAATACTGTGTCAATTGCTTGCAGGGACAAAATTCTGTGAACCTTTTTCCAAGCATTGGACTTAATGCAAAGAGCACAGTTCTGTCAGAATCGATCTTCCTAAAAAGAATTCGTTTATGCAGTTCACCCATCAAGAAAGGGTCCGTAATTTCAAATGACGTCAAGAGCAGATTCGACAAGAGCGAATTTGACAAAAATCATCCCGCCATTAAAAGCGTTGGGTTCATGGCAGGTCCATGCAAATTGGTCATTGGAAAGTTTAAAGAGGAAGCCTCAGGACTACTAGGAAATGCCGGTTCTGGCGCCTTGTTACTTTTTCCATATATAAGCTTGATAACTTTCATGTGTTTTGATGACTTTTTGTTGTGATGATATTTTTTTTCTTTTCTTGTCGCTGTAATGATATTTTCTTTTTAAAATTATTGTTGTGGTAGTCCTCTTGCCTGTCTGCTTGCTAATTTCTCTTTTATCATCTTCGGCTCTGAGTGCGACTTTCGAAATTAGGTTTTTTTGTTTATTTTGTTGGTTTGTTATTTTTAAAAACAAAGTTTTTTTAAAAATTCACCACAATGTATTAACAATGTCTTGAAAGTTGTTTCCTTCCTCCAATATTTTTAAAACGTAGAGACACAAGTCACCACAATAAAAAGTATCGCCAAACTGCACCCTTTCGCTGTTGTAAAAGACGGGACTTTTTAAATAATTAACCAGTTCGACAAGAGGGGGTTGGCATAAGAGTCGAAGCTGTATTAATTGTCACCGTTTTTGTACCAGCATACCCAATGAAAACCGTTAGTGCTTGAATCCCTAGTGTTAACAATTTCACATTCTTTTCTATTTATTTTTTTCGGCAATTGGTCTGTGACAAAAACACCCCGAAAGTTTTTTATTTTTAAAATTTGAGCAGCTTTTATGAGTTGAAAATTGGTTAAAGCCTCGTTAGACAATTCAATTCCTTCGACATTGATCATTTTACATTGTTTTTTAATTTGCAAGCTGATGCATTAAAAACGTTTTAAAAGAATTTAGAAAGTAGCGCCTAATAAGGGGATGCTTGAAAAAAGTGAATTAGGTCCGAGCAATAAACCAGAGCCAACAGATGTATATTCTTTACCGCTTTTTATGAAGAGTCCATCTCCATGAGTATTTTTAGACCAAGGTCTTAAGTATAAGCCAGATCCAGCTGCGGTGAATTTCATTCCTTTTTCATTTTTGTTCATGTAAAACACACCTCGTCCAGCAATTTTATCAACCATGGCAGAGCCGGCAGTTGAAGCAACTCCACCTAACAAACCTTTTGCAACCACAGGAGCAGCTCTTAATGCAAGCATACCAATTAAAGGTAAAAGAGCACCGATAAATCCTACTTTCACTTTAGAGTTGTATAGAGTTGTAGGAGAGCGTCCACAATTTTTTCATATTGCTTTTCCGTCACGAACAAAACGTCATTTCCGTTAAAATCTTCTTTTGAAAGCCTAATGATCACAGGCTTACCATCCAACATTGATTTTTTTATTTTATCAGCTTGACCTTGTGAAACATTTACTTTAACACTGAAATAACTGCTCATTTTTTAAAATGTTGTAAAATGTTTATTTCATTTCTCGAATGTGATATCGGATTGTAATGTCCTCACCGCGAAAATCAACCAAATTTCCATTTTGATCAATGATGCGGGTGATCATTATTGAAATTTCAAACAGTTTCACTGGAAGATAAATCAAATGGGTAGGCCTTTCAATGATTTTAAACCCAAGGCCTACGTTTGGAGAAAATGAGTTTAATTGGGTACAATTTAATTGGGTTCCATTGATATATGACGACCCAATGACGTTGTTAACGATCTGATGGTATTGATGCTTGAAATTCTAACGATATTGTCAGATTCGTATTCAGAATTAGACTTTAACTTTCTTTTAGTAAACCCCAAAACTGAAGCGATGCTTTTTTCCACGTTAAAATCAATTAAGTAGTTTAATCCAAGTTTAATGGTTGATTTTAAAGTATTAAGATTGATTCCAATTTGAAGGTTGTTTGGAGAGTAATTAATTTTATTTGTAGCAATATAACTTCCACGTTGAGCTGTTTTTATTGTGTTTGAAATAGAATTTTGCAAATACTCATTGATGTCTTTAATGTCGTAGCTTCCATCAGGAATGAGAATGTTTTCCCAATTGTATCCTTTGTTCATGCTGTATTAAAAAGAATTGTTATTGCTGGTAACATTTGGAATGCTGTTGTACGTCTCAAGACCGAGAAAAGCAATTTCATAACTTTTCCCTTTGCCAAAAACGATTTTTTCTAAAAATTCTGTTGTAATGACGCTTGATTTTCCATCTACATCGATTATAATTCCTGGCATTTTTCATTAAGCCAGGTTTTCATCCCTGGTTCTTTTTTCATTAAGCCAGGTTTTTATCCCTGGTTCTTTTTGGAGGATAAGTCGATGACTGCAAATCCATGGAGTTGAGACCAGCAGTGCTTGCAGAACATTTTAAACTCTTCTTTAGTCATATCGCTCGAAACGTGGTCCTGATAAATATGGTCCAGATTCTTTGAATCCTGCGGAAAGAGGCAAATAAAGTTGGAATTTTCTCTGATGGTTTGTCTGGGTAGCATGAAATAATTTTGAGCGAGGTAAAAGCAGTCAACGTTTGAGTGTCTTCCTTGGATGTAGTATTTTTCACACTTGTTTTGTTTGGTTAATTGCAAATCGTCAAAGATCATTAATTGTTTTTGGTTGAATGGAGATCTTCAGGTTCGGGAACGTCATCAGCAGTTTCAAAGAATTGACACTCCATGTCTGTTTCATCACCATATTTTTTTGAAATTTCTTTAATGACAGATTCAGGACTTGCGTTCATTTTTTCCATTTTGTTTTGAATGTTGAATAATCTGAGGATAATTTCTTTTGACAGTTTCTTTTCGAAGGAGCTTTTGAGTATTTTGTATTCAGGTTGGAAAAGAGATTTCCCTAACACCTGCAAGTGGTTATAATCCAACCATCCAGGTTTTAACAGCAAATTTAAAAGTAAAGTTGTTTTTTCACAGCCAGACTTTCCGACGATGATTCCTCATAT
The DNA here is from genome assembly GCF_058129835.1 of Hydra viridissima. Classification (NCBI taxonomy): domain Eukaryota; kingdom Metazoa; phylum Cnidaria; class Hydrozoa; order Anthoathecata; family Hydridae; genus Hydra; species Hydra viridissima. Next base: position 14,036,226 of record NW_028324300.1, read on the forward strand.
ACTTCTCGGTAAAAGCTTGTTGTTGTTTCTTTTGCTCTTACCGATATTCCATGACAATTGGTAGTTTCCATTATCTTAAAAAACTTTTTCTTAACTTAAAAAATGTACTGCTTTAAATGCAAAAAAGAAACCGAAACGATTCATATGAGAAACGAGATGACAAAAAATAATCGAAATATGATCAAAGGAACATGTAACGATTGCGGAACGGCCAAATGCAAGTTTGTTTTTTTGAAAAAAGGAGGTGATTTGGTGGAATCGATTAATAAACTGTCAAGTAAAATCAAGCTTCCGTGGGCAAAATTTCCAGGAGAAATGCATATTCCAGGCATTAACTTCGCAGGTTTAGGAACGAATTTGGACAAGAGACTGACTCCAACGGACATGTATCAAGAATGGAGCAAGCCGGTGAACAGAGTGGACAATGCAGCGTATCACCACGATTTGGTTTATAAATATTTCAACGACAGACAAAACAGAAATTTAGCAGATCAGATGATGCTTGAGGAGATGAATTCAATACACAACCCCACGCCAAAAGAGATGAGCGAAAGAAAACTGATTGCTCCAATCATTAAACCCAAAGCTTAATTCGGATTGGGTGTGAGTGATTTGAAATGGACGGATCAGCTTGCAGAGGAGCTTCATAAACCAGTGATTCATCATTTTAAAAGAAGAAGGGTGATTGTGAATGACATTGATGAAATATGGGCTGCAGATTTGGTTGACATGAAATTGTTTTCAAAATTCAACAACGGAGTAAAATATTTGCGCATGGTGATTGATGTGTTTTCAAAGTATGGGTGGATTGTTCCATTAAAAAGCAAAACGGGTCTTGATGTGGCTGAAGCGTTGAAAAAAATATTTGAAGAAAGAAAGTGTTCCAAATTGTGGGTGGACAAAGGAAAAGAATTTTATAACAAGCATGTGAAAGCGCTGGGAGTGCAAATGTATTCCACTGAAAACGAGGAAAAAAGTTGTGTCGTAGAGCGATGGAACAGAACGATGAAAGAGAAAATGTTTAAATACTTTTTAGCCAACAACACTAATAAATACATTGACGTTTTAGATGAAATGGTGAAAAATTACAACAATACAAATCACTTTTCCATAAAAATGACTCCAGTTGAAGCCAGCGAAGAAAAGAATAAAAATAAGGTCTGGATGAATCTGTATGGAAAGGCTCAAACAGAAATAAAACAACCAAAATTTTCCATGGGCGACAAAGTGCGAATCACTAAAAAGAAGTCTAATTTTGAAAAAGGGTATACGCCGAGATGGACTGAAGAGGTTTTCACAGTGTACAAATTCAGTATACAGATCCGCCCACGTATAAAATCACTGACGTCAACGGAGAAGAAATTCAAGGAACTTTTTATGAGCAGGAAATGCAAAAGACTCATTAAGACATATTTAGAATTGAAAAAATCATTCGAAAAACAAAGAGCAATTCGTTAGTTAAATGGCAAGTATATCTATACTCGTTTAACTCTTGGGTGGATAATAAAGAATTGATCAGTCTGCAAAAATGATCTAAAAAATCTCTTTTTAATATGTTAGTGCATGCTACTCTCAAATTTTTTAAAAATGTCGCCTCAGCAGAAGTCCACAGTTTGGATTTGCAATTGAGCCATTTGGAAGAGAGAGTTATTGAGTTGGAGCAAAGAAGACCGAGCAACATTATTGTGTCTATAAAAAAGTTGGATCATCCTACCTATTACAACGTTAACGGACAGCATGAGATTTTTGCTCAGAAAGATATTACATTTGTAGCTATGTCACACACAACCATATCCTTGTCAGTTGGACTGAATTTGGAAAAAGGCATTGCAGTCGTCACTTTGATGAACAAAAGCAGCGATCAATTGAATTATTACAAAAACGATGTTATTCTTTCAGTCTGTAATTGACGTCATTATGGTAGTTCACAATTACACTAAACAGGATGTTATCGTTAAAAAAGGCGAAAAGTTTTGTAAAATTAATCATATTGATTTGAATTGAAATAATGAATGGATTTTAAAAAAATGGAAATATTTAAAAGCACAGATAAAATATACCCAGTTCTTCCAACAGCCCCAGCAGATGAAGGAGGGGACGTTTACCGCCTTCAAAAAAATAAGCGAAATCCAAAAAGAAATGGAGGATGAAAAGGCAAAAAGAATGACTCTTAGCAAAAAGTACCATTGCGTTTTTAGAATCATATCCAATGTGGAAAATTCGATGCAAGCTTTGTGCATTGCTCTAGGTGCGGTGGGAATTGGGCTTTTGTCAACCATTATTGCCAGTCCAGCAGCAATTGCGTGTGAAAATGTGGCTATTAGAATGGGTTTTTTATCAATTGTCGGAGGTCAAGTGAACAAAAAAATGGCATTGAAAGCGGAAAAGCATGAGAAGATAAAAGTTTTGGCAGAGTCTAAATTAAACACCATCAGCAACCTCATTTCCAAAGCGCTCATAGAAGGTAAAATCAGCGATTCAGAGTTTCAATTGATTTTGGAGGAGCTTCAAAAATTTAAAGCCTTGACGGAGGAGATGAGAACAAAAACTAAAAATGGAATAGAAGAATTGACTAAAGAGTCTTAGATTCAAAAAGGTCGAGAAGATGCCATTCAAGCGTTTACCAACATATTCAAAAAAGGACATTAGTGTAAAAACCTATTTATGATTTTTTTCCACGTATTTTAAAAAACATGTTTTTCTTTAAAATACAAGACCCAAATAAAAGGGATGAAATTGTGAGAGAAATTAATGAAAGCAGAAAAAGGATTTATCAGAACAGTCTCAATGACAACATTTTAGAGTCGAATTTTCAAGCTGATTCGAGCAAGATATATGGAAAAAATGGTGCGTATTGAAAAGGGAAAAAAAGGTCGTGGAGTGATTTTTCTTCCGAGCGATCCGAATGCGCTGGTGCAAAGGCTTGAATTGAGCGTGGCTGCTTGGCATGCTGGAAATACAGGGTCGAGAAACGAGGCTGTAACCATATGCGACGAGCTGTTGAGGCAAGGAGAGATAAGTAAAGACCAATATAAATCGTTGATGAGGTACATTGATAAAATTACTTAAAAAAAAAAATTTTTTTAAAAAATGCTTATTTTATAAATAATCAAAGATATGTGAAAAAGAACGTTGTAGGAAGAGGTAGCATTGTGGACACGATTAAAAATTTCATGAAAAGAGCAGTAGCTTCTAGAATGTCAAAAGCAACGGTGAATTTGCTTAAAAATGCTACAAAAAGCGAAATTGGAAGAGAGGCGATTATGGCTTCTAAGTCTGCAGGAAAAGAGTTAGCCTTTTCTCCCATCTCCACCGCCAAAGACGTGCTCATTGATAAAGGTAAAAGAGCGATTGAGAAAGTGAACCCAATGGAAGAATTGCATAAAAAAATATATGGTTCATCCATCCACAGAAAGAAATTGTCGAAAAAGAATGCGATCAGAATTCAAGACCTTGTAAAAATGGGAAACGGCATGAAGATTGCGTAAACCGTTATAGATCTTGTAAAATGATAGATCTTGTAAACCGACTTTGAGGGCCCGAAGGGCCCGAAGGACCCTTATGACGCAGCGTCGCACTGCGTGAAAGAATGCTTGTAAGAGAAATGAATTAAAAAAATTCCTTTTTCACATAAAAATGATAGAGTTACTGAAAATCCAGAGTACGACACTGGCATTGAAAAAATTGATTTTTTTGAGTACCTTCCAACAAATCTCGATTTAAATTCTTCAAGCATGGTTACTTTTAAAATTGACTGTCAATCGATTCAAACAGTGCCATCAGAGGCTTACATCCTCATTGACGGAGTTTTAAAAAAAAGTGATAGGACTTTTTACAAAGCTGCAGACAAGATTGCTCTGGTGAACAATGCCTTGATGTATTTGTTTAACGATGTCACTTATGACTTGTCAGGAGAGCAAGTAGAGAGAGTCATTCATCCAGGTCAAGCTACCACCATGCTTGGAATGTTGAAATACCCTTATGGTTTTCAGCTTTCAGATGGTTTGAAGCAAATGTGGTACATGGATACGTCAAATCTTGTTGGAAATTCAGGATTCAACGTCAGACGAGACCACTTGTTTGCAGACACTACATCCGTGGGAGCTTTTTCATTTAGAATTCCTTTGAAGCACATTTTTGGATTTTGCGAAACCTATGACAAAGTTGTTTATGGATTCAGACACACCATCACCTTTACAAAGAAAGAATGCGATGATGCTATTTACAGAGCGGAGAGCGTCAGTGCAGGAATGATCGACACTAAAAAATTCAGACTTTATATGCCTCGCGTTGAATTTAATTTTTCGATGAAAAACGATTTCATGAATTTAATAGCTAAAAAGACACCTATTCATGTAGCTTATAAATCAAACAAAGTCGAAAGGCAGATTATTCCATCTGGTCTTACAGAATTCACCTGGTCATTGGAAGAATTACGGACAAAAGCATTCCAAGATTTATCGTATTTGGACTTCAGCAGAACAGATCTTCCAGTCAAACTGTTAATCCATCCATATTTGACCATTGTAATGTTAGCAATTTTTACGTGACCGTTATTTGAATTAAATATCCAAATACAATTACAAATTGAATTTTGGAGAAAAGAAAGTGGTTATGGCTCATTCAGATGCATTCTCTTTTGATGAAAAATATTATGGTACAAACGAACTTGTTTGTCAATCTGATTTGTCCTTGACTGAATATATAAAATTGTATCCGTTGTTCTTTGTTGATATCAACAAGCAAAAAGAGAGAGTGACGCCAGAAACTGCAGAATTAACGCTAAACCTTAAATTCCGAACAGCGAATCTTGCAAACACAATCATTTTTGCAGTGGTTATTTCTGAAAAAGAGCTTAAATTTGTTTCAGACGGAACCAATATGAATGCTGTTTATTAGGTCTTTAAAAAAAAACTTAAAAAATTGAATTTGACTTAAAAAAAATCTTTCCGTAATAAAAATGAGATTTACAACATCGTATTTAAAAATTTGCTGAATAAAAATGGTGTTCCTAAAACGGCAAACGATTTAATTACGTTGATGATGCTCGCGGTTGAAAATAATTTGATCAGTAAATATGTGATTTTGGAAAGAGCAAAAGAAAAGAGAATACGTGAAATATAAGAAAAAAAATTCAAAATACGTCTATTTCTTGAGCTCGACTTTTCAAAAAAATATCTTGAAATATCGGAAAACTTTCTTTTGGTAATGCTCTTGTTTGGTTGAAAGGTTTTTTTCAACAAACTACATCCGTCCACGATCATATGTCTACCCTTTCTTTCGAACAAAAGAGGCGGGTTTTCAAGTTTGGTCTAACTTCCTTTTCTTTGAACTTGAAATCGACCGACTTTAAACGAGTTCCTTTCAGCTCTGCTCAAGACTTCGTCTCTTAAATTTGCTTGGTTTAAGCAGTCCTCGTGCAACTCAATGGAGTTCATTTTAAGTATGAGAGTTGTATTTTTAAAAAACGGAAAATGCTCTTTTAACGATAAAACGCTAATCAGATTAGGATGATAAAAATTTCTGTGCAACACGAAAGAAAAAGAAATCTAATTGAATTACAGGTATTAGATAACGATACAAACAAATAAAGTGACAGACAAACAATAGATAAATATGCAATAATAATATAAATGCATGTATAATAATCAACACATTTTTTGTTTTAAATAACTTGTTATAACTTGAAACTGAAAAATGTTTTAGTTTAAATCGATTAAGTCTTCGAGATTACTGGTTTAATCCCATGCGTTCATATTTTATTGTTTTATATTTTTAACTTTAAGTTTTAAAAAACTTTTAGTTTAAATAATTTTTAATTATTATGAAATAATGTTTTAAAAAACTTTAAACTTCAAGTACTTTAAGTTTTAAAAAAAGTTATTAAATTTTAATGTTTTTATTTACAATCAATTTAGTAATTCATAAAATTAAATTCACAATGAATTTGAAAAAAAAACAGAAATTAATGCAGTATACGAGGCTTGTATTCATTTTCTAACAAGAAGATATATTAAGAAGAACTTTTCATTAAATACAACCAATTCATTAGTTATAACCAGTTTTTTTTAAATAAAAAATGTTTTAATTTGAAATGGTAATATCTTTTCATTTAAGTTTGTTCATTTTCACTTTAGTGAAAAGTACAAAAATTTCTAAATAAAACTTTTAGCCTTTTTGTTAATACCTACTTAATTTCTGTTATTTATATCTGTATTTATTTTTAACAACTTTTTAATATATATATATATATATATATTTATTTATTTGTATAAAATGAATAAAAACACCTTTTTATGGAACTCTGAGTTTCATGCCTTACGGCAATCATCAGCCATAGTGTATATCGTTATTTAAAAACCGTTTAAAAATTACAAATTAAAATCACGGTAGAACGAGTTCTGACGTTACTAAACCGAAACAAAACAAAAAGACGTCAAAGGTTTTAGTCCCTGGTGTCGAATAAGGATAGCAAAAATTTCTTTGCATGCCGGCACTTTGATATTATTTCATATCTTTTGTTAAGTAAGTTTTCTCCTTTGTATGATAATATATGAAATTTTTCGCGGAGACAAAGGTTACAAACTTTTGCTGCTTGATTGTAGGGTTTGCATTGTGCTACAATCTTCCATGTAATCACCGGTTTCAGATTTTTAGATTTTAGCATCCATATTTCTTTGGAAAGCTCGGTGTCATTTCTATATTTTAGTGCGTTGAAAGATTTAAGATGGTTGGCATATCTAAGTTTAAATGTAGTTTCACTTATACCGAAATAAACTTTGTCTTTGAATTGAGGATCTCCAGAACTTACAGTGGCTTGGTATACGACATTGCTAGAAAGGCATTGGTTGTTTAACGGACAATTTTTTTTGTCTATGCAGTTGCATTCTTTTGTTGTTTTATATTTATCGCTTTGAAGAATTTTGTTATTATGTGCATTTATTAAAGAATTGATATTGGGCATGCAACTATAACTAACTTTGATATAGTTTCGATTAAAAATTTTATGAAGCCTGTGTCCTATTGGAAAGTGTTTGTCAATTAAAGCTAAGAAGCGCTTTCCAATATTAGTTTCAACATTTTTGCTATACGGGGGGTTATACCATATAATTTTACGTTTGCGATGTTTACTTTGATGCTTGTCTATTTGTGGTTGGTAGGTGAGTTTTGAATTGTATCCTGATTTCCGTAAAGCCTCTTCATAAGGAAGAATAGAGTTATTGAACACAGTTTCATTTATTGCCATAGTTGATAATCTTGACTCAATAGTGCGAGGGATTTCTTTTATTATATTAGGTGGATGGTTTGAATCAGAATGAACATACGAAAGTTGGTTATTAGGTTTACAATATGGTTGATAAGAACTGTCGATCAGGTTCAATGTTACATCCAGATAATTGACAATTTTAATATTAGATTGAATGGAGATATTTAGGTTGTTATCTTTAAAAATATGCGTAAAATGCTTTTTAATTTTCTCCATTTGTTGGCCGCTTTTGTTTTCAAAAATAGCGAGTCCGTCATCACGATACAAGCCAAAATTATTTTTATCGTAATGTTGAGAAAGCTGAAACAATATAAAGATACCAACTAGTTCGCAAACTTCAGCTCCATCAAATGCACCCATTGTGACATCAAATAATCCGCCTCTTTTCTTTATCCAAGCTTCATCGTTTTTAAAAATTAAAGATTTTCTTGCATGATATATTAATTTTTTATCGTCATCATTTATACAAATAAATAAATATTGCTCTATTATTCAATAGTATCGAGCACTCTCAAACGCACAAGAGTATTTGTATTGTTATACTATAACAATACATTATATACTTTGTATATATATATATATATATATATATATATATATATATATATATATATATATATATATATATATATATATATATATATATATATAACAAATTAATCAAAGTAGTAATTGATAATATTGTTTCATACATATTTATGTATTTATATTATTATTGCATAATTATGTTTTGTATATTTGTTATTTTGTCATTTGATTTGTTTACATCGTTTTTGAATATGTGTAATTCAATTATATTTCTTTTTTTTTTGTGTTGCACAGAAACTTTCATCATCGAAATCAGATTAGCGTTTTTATCTTCAAATAATCTGAAAAAACAACTCTTATATTAAAAATGAACTTGATCAAGTTGCACGAGGACTACTTACACCAAGCAAATTTAAGAAAAGATGTCGTGAACATAGCTGCAAGGAACTCGTTTAAAGTCGGTCGATTTCAAGTTCAAAGAAAAGGAAGTAAGACAAAACTTGAAAATCCGCCACCTTTTTTCGACAGAAAGGGTAGTTATATGATCGTGGACGGATGTAGTTTGTTGAAAAAAACTTTTCAACCAAGCAAGAGCATTCCCAAAAGAAAGTTTTCCAATTATTCAAGATATTTTTTTGAAAAGTCGAGCTCAAGAAATAGACGTTTCACGTTGCCAACACAACATGAACATGAAGAAGTAAAGATCAGTCTGAGCAATTCCCACCCATATGCAAGTTTTCTGAAAGATATTCAGGGCGATACAAGGATATATCACAAAGGAGTTACGAGGTCTGTTAGTTCCAAAATTACCTCTTGTCTATTCACCCTTATGAATTGAAACTGTAAAATGTTTTAGATTTTAGTTTATAATCATTATATATATATATATATATATATATATATATATATATATATATATATATATATATATATATATATATATATATATATATATATTTAAATGACGACATCTTGTATGAGAGTTGAATAAATTTAATATATGAACTTCAATAAATACGAATTCTCTCAATACTAATTTTTTATTTTATCTAAAAAATTTTCGCTAGATTATTGATACTAGCATCTTCAGCTTTAATTACAAATTATTAATTAAATTAAATTACAAACAAACTTTAACGGTAACGTCACTTTTTAATGGCTTGTTTAAACTTCGCTTTAATTGGGCTTCTTTAATATTACGTAGGTATAAAAAATATGGCGTCCAGAATTTCGTTTTTACATATTGACCGTCATCTAAATTCATACCTCCGTTTTTAGGTCCGCATTTGTTGAATTGAATTTTAACATACATCGAAAAAAAGCAATAACAAATATTTCAGGTTAAGCCCAATTCAAACCACGATCCAAAAATCTTAGAAGGAATATTTAAAGGATTTATTCATAGAGCTTTATCAATTTGCTCTAAAAAATTTTTAAATAAAGAAATCGATTTCCTAATAAATGTGTTTGCTGAAAATGGATACGAAAAGAAGAAATTACAAGACCTTGCAAATATTGTTATAAAAAAACGACACTCAAATAATGAAATAGTTTTATCTAACAACGAAGCGACTATGCCAACTATATCACTACCGTGGATCCCAATATTATCACCAAAGCTTCGAAAAATGTTTAGGAAAGCAGGTTATAGGGCAGTCTTTAAATCCAGTGCAAATCTTATATCTTTGCTAACTTCGCGCAACAAAACAAAACTACCATCAAATAGCCAACCCGGAGTATACCTAATAGAATGCGAGTGTAAACAAAATGACATCGGCGAAAAAAAAATGAAAATAGCAACAAGAACAAAACAACACCAAAAAAATGTTTCTGAAGAAAAATTAGAACAATCTGCAATTGGGCATCATAAAATTAAATGTTCATGTAATATAAAATGGGATCAAATTAACTGACATCAGCAGTTGAGTGGCTTCTTTCTTATTTATTCATAAAAATGTGAAAAGTGGAGTTCAAAATTTAGTTTTAACAAACTGGCCATTATCAAGATTAATTTGTTCATTTATATATACACGCACCTAAATTTTGGTTAAAACTTATATAAAATTTTATTCAAAAAAATCTAAAAACAATTGTTTTAATTTATGCATGACATAGCAAGAAAAGTGTGAAAAATCATGTTAGAGTTAATCAAAAAAAAAATCATTTTAGAAAAAAAGAATGATCATGTTAGAATGAAAATATCATTGAAAATTAGCAATAAATTCGAGAAAAATCAATTATTTTAGTGTCTCATTTCTAGTAAATTATAACACAAAAAATATAAGACTATTTCAGACTTTTTGATTTTGATACTTTGCAACTGCGCCTTTTGTTCAATAGCTTGATAAAAACTTGTTGATGCACTTCTAATCAAACTTTGCAAAACTTCAATTTCCATATTTTCCCATTACTCAGAAATAGTTATTCTCAAATCATCTACGTGATCATATTGCTTATAATTTCATAAACTTGTTTTTAAATGATTCCCCACTCAGTTTCCACAGGATTCAAATCTGAGCTTCAAGCTCGTTATCACATAAAACCCTGATTCTCACCTTTAAACCAATAAACCAAAAAATAAACCAATGTCTTTGTGCTGACATGGATTCTTGAAGTGTCTTATTAGAAAGTTAATCTTAACGAGGGTATTTATTCTTTAATTAAATATTTTTTGACCCTAACTACTGTGTGTAGGCTCCACAATTTATTCTGCACAATTTGAAAACTAAATTCAGCTTTCCAGTAGCACAGAAGCCATGACAAACCAAGATGAACCTCCTCTAAAATATTTGGTTGAAAAATATTGCTGTTTGCTTTTTTTTTTTAAATCACATCAGTATTCATCCAATCCATCAGGACCATCCAATCCATCAATTTAAATATATTTTTATCCAAAAACATTAACTAAAACTTTTTCTATTGAAATTAGAAAACGTTTTTCATATTTATAATAACCTTACAATCTGGTAAACTTAGCGTCATCAAATTATCTGATTCCAATCACGAGCCTTTTTTTTTTTCGCAGAAATTTTATGCGGTTTTTCTTGTGAGTGGGTTTCAGATTTGGTACTTTATTCATTTTTGCTCCACCTTTTGTTTATTTTTGCTCCAACTTTTGTTCATTTTTGCACCACCTTTTATTTGGAGTTTCATAAATTCATAGCTATACTAAAATTGACCGCTAAATCTGACTTTAACTTGGGACAAACATTTAGTTGAACTTGATGCTGATATTAAATCAAAAAGATTCTCTTGGTATGGTTTCTGTACATTTTTTTCCAAATTCAGAGGGATTTTCAAAAAACTTTTGATAAAGTATTCTGATTTATTGAGTCTTCTAGCAATTTCCCGATTTAAGAGTTTTTCTTCGTAAGAGGCTAAAATTTTTCCCTTTTTCCAAATTCAGAGGGATTTTCCAACAATTACTATGAACCACTTATTAAAAATTCACGTAAAGTGGTGAAAACTTTATCAAAATTGGCATTCTTCTTTAGAAACCAGACCGCCATAAACGTGTGTGAGTGGATACTTTTAATGAATCCTGAAAATTAACAGTGCACTAGTAGAGTTAAGATATTGTGACCTCATAAAAGTTAAATCATAAAAGTTAAATCATAAAAGTTAAATCATAAAAGTTAAATCATAAAAGTTAAATCATAAAAGTTAAATCATAAAAGTTAAATCATAAAAGTTAAATCATAAAAGTTAAATCATAAAAGTTAAATCATAAAAGTTAAATCATAAAAGTTAAATCATAAAAGTTAAATCATAAAAGTTAAATCATAAAAGTTAAATCATAAAAGTTAAATCATAAAAGTTAAATCATAAAAGTTAAATCATAAAAGTTAAATCATAAAAGTTAAATCATAAAAGTTAAATCATAAAAGTTAAATCATAAAAGTTAAATCATAAAAGTTAAATCATAAAAGTTAAATCATAAAAGTTAAATCATTTCCTTATCACTTCAATTTCCTAAATACTACGCAGCATTTTTTGGAGGGTTGATTTTTTTTCTTCGTTTTCACTTTGAATAATATTTCCAAAGCATGATTTCTTCATTAAATGAAAGGTTGACATCAAGCTATAAAGATTGACATGTAATTATCATGCGTATTAGTCTTCAAAGTCTACTTTAATATATCTACCTTGTCAAGGAGTTTAACATATTTATGTTGTTAGAGAGCTTTGTACATTGTACGACCTTGATGTAGTTACTGTGAAGTTTTACTCATCGAAATTTTTCCATGAGTAAAACTTCACAGTAACTACATCAAGGTCGTACAATGACACCAGTCAATATTTCAACGCCAATTCGTGTAACCAGTTGAAAATTCCTGATAAAAGATTTAGTAATATCGGACTCAATACTTTAACAATTTTAAGTTTATCAAGTTTTAAATCAAATTGTATCAAGTTTTAATTTTATTGCAGGTTGATTAACACGATTAACACAATTTAAACAAGCTAGCCCGGATCGCAATCCGGGTTAGCTCGTTTATTCATATAAACGCAAAATAAAATTCATATAAACGCAAGTTAAAATATTCATGACGTCGATATCTCGGCAAACGGGCTGGCTCGGCAAACGAGCCAGCCCGCTTTCCATATAAACAGGCCCTAGCTGAGTTTTTGCAAAAAGTAAAATTCATATAATTACATCTCTTTTCTAAAAGCCCAATTGTAATTATATTATATGGTTAAGCAATTTAAAAAGGTATTTTAAGACTGCCTTCTGGTACTCTTAAAATACCTTTTTAAATTGCTTTTGGTAGTTTTAAAATATTTTTAAGGTACTCGACCACATGAAGCGTGTAGAACTCGCATTTCTTCAATTGAACCTTCACACCAGGTGACGGGACGGGTTTAAGTTGATTCTATGCTGAATTGAATATTATTTAAATAGTGAATATCAAAAGAATAAAAAAATGATTCACTTTCATATTTTGAGCATGAATTACACTGATCAACAAAAAAAAACTTTCGGAAAATATCTTGGAAACCAACACTTGTTTTAAGACAAATAAGACATGCTGATTACAAATATAGAAACCGTTTGTCTCTATCACTCACCGTTGTTGAGATATTTGGCATTGACCATTTATATATGTTTAATATAGTATCAAAGCAAACAACTCGCAGGCAAGTTACAGTAGAGCATATATCGCTGAATAGAGTACTACTTAACATAAATACACATAGTTTAAGATATAATACACTTGTAAAATACATAGGTATAACGTAAAGTTCCTTAAATTAAAAGTTAGTTTGGTTTGAATTTCTTGGCTGTAGACTTGCGTTTGTGCTGACAATTTAGCATGTTGCGCTGAAGCATCTAGCAATAGTCGGCTAACATTGCTGCACTCCATCGGCCTTGATAGCGTGACTCCATCACCGAGATGTCCTGATGGAAACGTTCACCATATTCATCACTAACAGAACCTAGGTTTTCTAGAAAGAAGTCGAGATGTGAGTCGAGGAGATGAATCTTGAGGGACATGTTACAACCCATTAACTTGTACGCACTAATGCACTTCTGCACAATATTTACATAGTCAGGAGATTTATTATTTCCAAGGAAATTGGCTACAACAGACTTAAATGCCAACCATGCTTTTTTTTCAGTTCTGCTGTGTCAATCTTCGAAGTGACTGTCTGCTATGATCTTCCTTATTTGTGGACCTATGAATACACCTTCTTTCACTTTCGCATAACTCAACTCTGGAAACTTGTTGCATAGGTACCGAAAAGCATCTGAATTTTTGTTTAGTGCCTTCACGAAGTTTTTCATGAGCCCCAGCTTTATATGAAGTGGAGGCATAAGAACTTTTTCACGCTCAACCAATGGCACACGCAGGATGTTTTTACTACCTGGCTCCATTTTATCTCTAATGGGCCAATTCTTATTTATATAGTGGTGCTTCCTATCTCTGCTGTCCCACTCGCAGATAAAGCAGCAGTACTTGGTGTACCCTGTCTGCATTCCCATGAGAACAGTGATCACTTTTAAATCACCACACATATTCCAATTGTAATCGCGATAGCAAATTTTTTCAAGAAGTAGCGACATGGTTTCGTACGTCTCTTTTAGATGAGTAGAATAACCAACCGGCACTGATGCATACATGTTTCCATTGTGTAATAATACAGCCTTCAAACTTGCCTTGGAGGAATCAATAAATAGACGTCATGCTTCAGTCTTATGTTCTACACCGAGGCTTGACATAAGACCTTGGATGTCAGTGATGTAGCACATATTGTCACTCATTGCAAAGAACTGCACAAGTTCTTTGTGTCTATGTCGAAATTGTGAAGTTCTTGTACCTGGTGATAGCAAATTAAACTCTTTCAGACGTGAACCTAGCAGTTCAGCTTGACCTTTTGTTAGTGCCAGGTCCCGTACAAGGTTGCAAAGATCATCATTATTAATCAAATGAATTTCATCATCATCAGGATTGTAGTCAGAGTCTGCCATGTTGCTGGAAGACGAACTTTCTTCTTGTGTTGCATCATCGACTCTGCATTCTGTAGGTGATGTTGGTATTGGACAACTGACTGGATCATGTGGAATTGGTTTTGAAACCGAGGGAATATCTGGATACTTCACAGATGAACGAGTCTTGTATGAGAAACCTGTGACATTTGTCAAACAGAAATAACAATCAGTGATGTGGTTGCTTGACTCACGCCATATCATAGGAACTCCAAATGCCAGGTGGTTGCTATTTTTAGCCTTCCTTATCCAACCCCGTAAGTTGCATGCACATGTCAAACAAATGAACTGTGGTGCCCATGACTTGCCACTGTCAACCTTTGAATCAAAGTATAGTTCATAAGCTTTTCTCAGAAATGGTGTAAATGTCTTTCGGTGGCTTTTGTCTGTGAGATAGCCGCACACATAACAAAACAAGTCTGGTGAATTGATGCAGCCTCTAGACGCCATTGTTTTCATTGAAAAAAATTAGCAAATATATAGGAATAGTATAACTCAGAATAAACACACAACTCATTAATAAACATACAGTTACAAATTAAGTACACTAAATTAAACAAGCAATTCTTTCATTTACATCAGTTTATAAACATCTAATACACAGTAAATCAGTCACTATCACTAGACACTTGTCATTTATATACTTATTACATTTCCTCACAAGGGAGAATTCAATTCACATAAAAAAGAAAATATCAAAAATCACTAAATTAGTATTCGATAAAAAATAAATGAACTCAACAGGGTTCATTTCTGTAAAATGATATTAGTCTTCTTAAAAGACAGGTGAAACATTACCTTACTCGGTAGAAAACAAAACAAACTCGAAATAACTTATTTCAGTCTCGATTAAACCACTCAGGGGTTTTCACTTTTAATTACTATGTTTAAATCAAATACTTTATTCATTACTCCTTATCTATAAACTAAAATAGCACACACGGGATCTTTTTTAAGAAGCACAATGTTCGAACATAACTTCACTCGATCACAACAAACAACGACTGCCCTGCACATCTTTTAGCGGACCTATTTTCAGAACAGAATATATCATTTTAAAATATCAAAAGAATATGTTTAGTGTTGCCATCTGTTATTAACTTAGTAAACTAAACTCTATTTTCTTATTCATTGGTAACAATAAGGGATTAAAAAATGTATGTTTATGTTAATATCTTAAAAACCTGACGTGATAGAGAAAAACGGTTTTCAGATTTGTAATTAGCATGAAAAACTGCTTTCGAAAATGTAATCATCAAACAAGATATTTTTGGGTTGTTGTTCAGTGTTATTTTATATATATATGAAATAATTCATGCCCATAAATTCATAAGAATATATATTTTTATGATTTTTTTTAGATAATTATAATAATTATTACAAATTATGTTATGCACAGTGGACGATTTTTCAAAAACTGTCCGAAAATCTTAAAATGAAAATCATTATTTTGAATTTTGTTTACGTCATTATTGCTTGCTACTCAGCTAAGGTTAAGTGGTAAAAATCAGAAACTGTTTGAAATGTTATGAGAACTTAGAAGAGTAGAAGAGTAGAAAATATTTTGAGTTTTTCAAAGTTTGTAAAAAATTAAAAGTATTGATAATTTATTATATTTATTTTTAACATTAAAGAAATATAGTTTTAGTGAAAACTAATAAGTATAGCATATTGTAATAATGTGCTGCAACTAACATAAATTTTTCAACACAAATAGTATTATGATAGCGTTTTGAAATAAGGCGTCAAAGCAAGGGATAGGGATTTTAAACATTTGTTTGAATATTATTGACTTTAAAATAGCACATTCTGAAAATAAATTTTCATACCTGAAAATTTATTTTCAGAATGAAATATAGTTAAAATTTAACTGATTTTTTGAATTAGAACTCATTTAATAATATTTTTTACAATAGATATAAATAAAATATACCTATATATTAAATATATTTGTATATTAAATATATTTGAATATTATATATATACACATATATATATAAATATATATAAATATATATATATATATATATATATATATATATATATATATATATATATATATATATATATATATATATATATATATGTATGTATATATATATATATGTACATATATATATATATATATATATATATATATATATATATATATATATTTAGTATTCAAATATATTTAATATACAAATATATTTAATATATAGGTATATTTTATTTATATCTACTGTAAAAAATATTATTAAATGAATTCTAATTCAAAAAATCAGTTAAATTTCAACTATATTTCATTATCCAATGTAATTAAACCTAAATTTTTGTTTATAGGTATATACAGTACTGTACAAAAGAAAGTAGCACCTAAAATATTTTTTAAAAAATGCACATTTAAATAAATATAAGTAAATAATATTGAGTTTTTATTAAATTAAACTAAGATATTCTTTTAAATAAAACTATATTTATTTATTTTAGTTAATGATTTCGTTAAAAATATAATTTTTTTATTAATATTTATTAGATGGTTTCAACTCGTATCATTTTTCACCCACTTATAATGTTTGCTCATTTATTACGGACAAGGATCAACACTAGAAATTGATTACATCAATTACTGTACTATTTATTTATTTTGTTTAAATTTATTATTGTTAAATATTTTTTGATAAATAAGAATGTGGCGAAGAATTTTTAGTTACTGTTGAGTTCTCGCGTTAATTACAGATTTTTTCGTCTAAAAAAAATTTTTTTTTTTTTTCAAAAGTTTTGTTTTATAATAAAATTACTTTTCAGTACTAATAAAATGCCAAAGATATCAATAAATGACAGAAATCGCATCATTGTTTTACATGAAGAGGGCTTTAGTACATGCATCTACTATGCGACGATCTCTAATAAAATCTGGATTAAAAGGCTGTGTAGCTATTAAAAAACCTTTACTACGCAAAGGTAATAAAGAAAAAAAATTAAAGTTCGCCAGAGAGTACAAAGAGTGGCAGAAAAATCAATGGGACAAGGTATTGTTTACAGACGAATCTAAATTTCAAATATTTGGGACGAATAGACGTCAGTATGTTAGGCGAAGAAAGGGAGAGGCATTAAAAGAGCCATGTCTAGCATCAACTATCAAACATGGTGGGGGGAATATTCAAGTTTGGGGGTGTATTTCAATAAAGGGGGTAGGGGACATTGTTAGAATAACAGAAAAGCTTACAGGTGAAAAATATAAAAATATTTTACATAATCATACTGTGCCTTCTGGACGACAACTGATAGGGGATTATTTTATCCTACAACAGGATAACGATCCCAAACATACTTGCAAATTAGTTAAAAATTGTTTGTCAAATCTGGAAGAGGAGGGAGTGCTTAAAACCATGCCTTGGCCTCCTCAGAGCTCTGATTTGAACATAATCGAACATGTGTGGGATTGAAGTTATTAATTTATGCCAAAAAATTGCGTCTCAGAAACCATTGTGCGGTGCCGTAAATTTAGACAAAATACCGTTTTCCCGCTTAGAGCAAACATTCAAATTTCAATCAAAAGTTTCCTCTCTAATAGCTAAGACTTTTCACCTCTATTATGATTATGAAAGTTGTTTGTGTGAAATATTATTGCCTAAAAGAAATTAAGTTGTTTTACATCAAGAGTTTTTTATATGTAGATTGTGCTTTCATTTCCTTAATGTTAGATGATTTTTATTTTGTGAAAAAAAGAATTTTTTTTTTTTTATAAAGAAAAGCGAAAGCTTACTTTTCAAAATAAATGTATATTTTTTACAAATTGGTGAATCCTAGTATTTCTAATTTTATTTAGAAAATTATCTGCTCATGATGTATTACATTTAAAATCTGGTTTTCTCTTTAAGAATGAGAAAAATATTTTTTAGTTTCTGGTTAACGAATTGAAAATTAACCCTATCAAAATTAAAGATGCGATAAGCTAGTATTTTGCTATACTGTATGTTCCTTTAAATATATACTTATAGATTTCCCAAAGGAAATGAATAGTTGTTTGTAATGGCATTTAAAAGTGAATATCAACAACAATATGTGAGAGAAAAAGATGGCATTGCAGAAGCTGCATATACTGATCGATTGCGTTTTCGTAAAACACGTAAAACTTGTGAAATGCATCATACACCAATAACATGGGTAGATCTTAGTGAGATTAACACAACCATGGATAGTAATTCTTTAGTGGAGAAACAGGATATTTCATTTGATAAGTCTCCTATAGATTCTTTTAAGATAATTAACCCAGTACTTGATGATGAGAAAACAACATTAAAAAGTGTGGGAACTCAAACTCCACTAAAAACACCCCATCGGCGGAGTAAAAGAAAGAGTGTTGCTCTTGATAATCTTGACCTAAATGAATCAACCTCAAAACAAAAAAAGAGCCTAAAGCAAAAAAAAAAATCTAAGCCAGTTATTCTTAATCATAAAAAACCAATAATACAATATGGATGGAATGATCAATCTTCTATTGTAGCTAAAAAAACTTTCAACATAAATGCTCCTTCAAATGAAGTAAAACAATCAGCATTAGCTTTTGCAAAAATTAGAGAAACTAGAAGAAAATTACACCCAACTAGAGAAGAGAAAATCGAGAGAGAGAAGAAGAAAAATCAAGCTCTAATTGATTCCCTTACACAATTTGATCATTGGCAAACTGAATATCAGAGACAATATAATAAAAAAAAACCTCCTTAGGTTCTATTTAAGTTGCACAATGTCATTTGTATATAACTTCTGAAAAGTGTTTCAGAGCGCATTTCTCATGTGAATATATTTGGATCTTGAAAGTTTTGTTTTTTAAATACCCATTGAATTTTATAAAATTATAATAATAGTATAGATTAGCTTGATTATCAAGGGCTTACAGTTATTAAAATTTGGAAAAAATCTGATCAAATTGTTGCTAAAAAATAGTTTAAAATTAATTAAATTTGCTTTTACTGTGTTTTTTGAAAAAGTTAAAATGTTTTTTTTAAGCTGAATGATGCACATCCCAAGCTCTTGATTTTAAACTTAAGTATTATTCAAATTATGATGTAGAAGTTTTTACTGTTCAGTTTTTTTTGTTTTTTTTTTTAATTTCTTAATTTTGTAGCAAATATTCTTTTAATAAAATGTAGTTTTTTTTTTTTTTTTTTTTTGTTTTTTTTTTAGAAAAAAATAAATATCTTAAATGAAGAGTTGTGCATTTCATTTTATTCTACTTTAGTGTAACAAAGTTTGTTGTAGTTTGTTAACTTACAACCTTTTGGATAACACATTTAAAGTGATTTATTATTACTTATCTTTATACTCTCATATTATTTATGAAAAGGTGTTAATGATCCAAAATTAAACTGTCACTCAAACTGAATAAAATCAAAAAGTCTTTATTAGTTTGAATAGCCTTTCAGCATCAGTATTGAATACTTGATAAGGACTAGTATATGTTACATATATTTATATTATATATATTTATACAGTATATATATTTATAGTAATTGAAAAGAGACTTTATTTTTTTAGATGTAGAAATCAGACTAGTGCATTTCAGCAGTAAGAAAATTTTGAAAATATATTCCAAGAAAGAAAAGCAGAAATTACTAGATGTTAAAAGCATCAGATGTTTCATTATATAATCATAATAAGGCTTAAGATAGTTGTATTTCTATTATGGGGCTAGTAATTTCAGTATGTATAAATCAATAGTTGTAAGAATTTTTTACTGACCTTTGTAAATTGAGAATATTTAGAGATAAAGTTGCAGTGCAGAAATCAGTTTCAAGTTTAGTTTTTTAAGAAAATTGTGAGAATAATGATTAAAGACATGATTTTATTATACAAAAAAGTTTGAAAGGCGTTTTACCCATCAAGGCACCAATCTTTACAGGAAAAGAAAAGTCTTATATGCTCAGCATGGCTAGTTTTTAATATGCAAAAATTAATAAACTTGTAGAGGTAGAAATACATCAAGCTTCTTTAAAAATATATATAATTGTCTCATATGGCAACCCAGAGTTCATAAACACTGTTTTTAAATACCCATTGAATTTTCACAGTTTTTATTTGAATTTTTTTTCTGTATCTTTATTAGTTTTATTTCATTTATTATTACTAGTTTTTCACATTTATTATCAATAACAAGCCAAATTTTGTTCCTCAATAGTTTATTTTTAAATAGTAATCAGCTCTTAGCTAAATATTTACTAAAAAGCTTTTAGTAATTTTTCTTTTTTTAGTAGCTCTTAAAAAGATTATTTATTTTTAAATAGCTCTTGGTAAGGTTATTTAGTCTTTTAATAATTCTTTGTATTTATTTATTAAACATTCTTAGTATGGTTTTTAGTTACAAATATTAAGAAACTCTAATGTTAATTCTACATTAGCAAGTCTTTGTGTAAATACATTAGATTTTATTTTAACATGAGATTTTCTTTAAATTTTTTTACTTAAATTCCTAAACTTGTTGTGATTAAAAAATTTTTAAACAAAATTTTTAGCTAATTTTAAATTCTTCATGTCAGGATCATTATTCCAACAAGTGTCAAAACCTAGGTAAGTATGTTACATTCTAATTGTGCAGTTTGAGTGTTTCTTGCTTTTCTGCAGTTGAATAATTTTTTTTTCTTGCTTTCAATGTAAAAGCAAGACTGCTCAGTCAGTGCTCCAAATAGATCACAGAATTCCTCCCCCAACCACATTAGAAGAATGGCTATTAGCAAATAACTTAGAAGACTGGCCTTTAGAGGTTGAACTAGGTGATGAGCAGTACAATGATGTACTTGGAAGCAGAGAACAGTTATTTGATAAACTTAGAGCAAATTTATGTATGTCTATTTCACTTTACATATTTTTCCTTAAGTACTTTAAATTGCATCAAATCTTTAACATCCAACAATACACAGTTCCTAATTATTGGAGTTGAACTAATCTGGCAGAACAAAGAAAACCCATTAGTGGGATGATAGGGTATACCCCCCTGGCTTCAAAAATATAACCCCAAATATCAGGGATTAGGAGATGCCAGAAAAAATTGAGTACAAAATTTGGTAAATTTTCTTCAATTTTCCCATAAATTAACCTACTTTTTCCACTTAAAATTATAAATTTTTATTCAAGTTTGATAATAAACAACTAAATCTATATGAATTGACTTAGTAATACATAAAGGAACCATTTTACAGAAATAAATTGTACACACTTTAATAAAAAAATAAGAATTATAAAAAAACCGCCCTAGCCTTAGCATAAAACGAAAGTACTGGTCAAAATCAAGTTAATCCTGATGAATTATCAAAAAAAAAAAAAACAAGCAATGTGCATTTTTCAAAATGTTTTCACTCAAAACTCATAAGGAAAGTAGGAAAGTAATTTGCATTTTCTGTTTTAAAGCATCAAGAGTTTTGACTGACTTTTTGAAGCAAAAAATCACAGAAGTAATAAAAAAAGGGGTTGATCTTAACAAATACTAAAAACATCAACTTACATAACAGCACAAGATTTGGCACAAGTTTAGCTAAATACTAGGCTGTCAAACAACAATATGATAAAGCTGGCACCCTGAGTTCTGTTGCAAGTGAAAGACTTGTTGAAGCTAACTTTCCAATTAGAATTCTGTTGCAAGTGAAAGACTTGTTGAAGCTAACTTTCCAATTCAAAATCTCAGAAAAAAACTATTAGATGAATTTGTTCTGTGCAACATCAATAAAGAGCAAAGATCTTTTCGTACCATCTTTCATTGTAAAAAATTTAAACACATTCATGAGATTCTTTTGGAAAAAAGATCAAATTCTTCTGTGAGCCTCATCACAAAGATTGGAATAGATGCTGGGGGTGGGTTTTTCAAAGTCAGTTTTGGAGAAATGGAAAACAAACCTGAAAATAGTCAAGCTGATTTTCGATGCAACTTGTGGCCTGATTCATCAGGTCACAAGTTGCATCAAAAATCTTCTATAGACTCTGGTGTGAAGTGCCAAATGCTAATAGCCATAGGAGAAGATGTGCCAGAAACTTATTATTAATCTCATTGTTAATCTTATTCAAGCTTGGGAATTTCAGTTTGTTGTTTCTTGTGACATGAAAATGGCCAGTATTCTTTGTGACCTTCAGTCTCATTCTTGCATGCATCCATGCTGCTGATATGATGTCAGTGCCAAAGAACTGGAAAAATCAGGATCCCCTCAGACAATAGGCACACTAAAAAAGGTCAATGAACCAGAGATTTTTCTAATGCTGTGCAAGCTCTAATTTTGTTCAAAAATTTTGACAGTCTCCCAATCATCGATGCTGTCCCACCCATGGAGCTCCACCTAATGATGAGTATAGTTAACCATTACCTTAAGGCCTTGAAAGAAAAATGGCCTGAAATTATTGAATGGTTGGCTTGTATTCATATTTCACCTCAACCTTTTCACGGAGGTCAGCTTGCAGGTCCTGATTGCAGAAAAATTCTCAAGAGTGTTGATCACCTTCAACTTTATGCTGAGAAGAAAAATCCTTTTGAAGCTAATCCACTCATTGAGCTAATGAGAAAATTCAACTATGTAGTTGAGGGATGCTT
Organism: Hydra viridissima; assembly: GCF_058129835.1. Lineage (NCBI taxonomy): Eukaryota > Metazoa > Cnidaria > Hydrozoa > Anthoathecata > Hydridae > Hydra > Hydra viridissima. Next base: position 14,059,065 of record NW_028324300.1, read on the forward strand.
CAGAAACAAATTGAGTAAGGATTAAAACATGAGAATCAAATAATTCAGAATGTTTTTTCTCACAACTGGCATCTCAACAATACCAGAAATTCATACAGTTTTTTATCATATTAAACATTTATAACCAGAAAAAACTGTTCCCTTAGAGATCACAGTGAACAGAGCACTTGTTGAGTTTAGTTCAAAGCAATTATTGTGATAATATTATGTTCAATTAGTTTTTTAAAATCTAGAATTATTGTGCTTCATCATTTATCTTGTTTAGAAATTATTTATTAGTTCATAATTGTAGCTGACATAAATGAGTATAACAAGCATTTATGATGCAATGCTTAATTTATTATTAAATATTTCAGAATGTTGGTTAAAGAATAATAAAATTTTCTGAAGGTGCATATTAGTCTTAATTTTTATAGCTCCTCATTTATTATGAGAAAAATTCATCCTATAAAAATGCTGAAAATGGCTGTTATCTATAATCAAAAATTGTAAAAATTGCAAAAATTTTGAACTGAAATTTATTTGGCATCTCCCAATACCTGATTTTGGAAGTTACATTTTTAAATTCAGGAGGGTCATCATCCCACCAAAGGGTTTTCTCAGGTCTAGTAGATTAGGTCCACTCCAATAATTAGGAACTGTGATTAGTTGTTTGTAAATTTTTTTTACCTTTTTGTCACTTTAATAAAAAACTTGTTAATTTTTTTTACTGCTTTAATTTTATATACAAGTATTTAACAGCAAAATTTTGGATGCTGGAATTAGTGCAGTGGAATCTCTTGATAAAAAAGTTCAGGTGTACTCTTCTTTCTTTTTTGACAGTTGTAGTGCCTCTCCTCCTCGAGGGCGTTGTAAGTGATTTTGTTTTTGTAGTAAAAGTTTTTGTTGTATTTCATTGCTCCATTTTTATTGTAGATTATGAAAAATGGTTAACAGAAAGTTTTTTTTCATAGTTAATTTCTTCTTCTAAAATATAAACAATGTTTGTACCAGCATTTTTTAAATTTGCATATTTTCTTAAGACAATTATATCCTGGTTTTTACTGTTGCAGTGATTTAAATTAATGTAGGATGGAAAAGTATATAAACAATTACATTTCTCCATAACAGTTATGAAAAACTTGATAATAAAACTCAATCAAGTTTGTAGAATTCAACTTTGTTGGTAAAAAGTAGAGGTAACAATGTATTTGGTGGTGGTGTGGTGCAGGGAATATGGATTACTTGCCATAAAAATGATTATGCAATTTACTCTGTTATGAGGCGAAGTACTATTGTGATAACAAATAACACTTAATGTTACATGTCAAAGCTATTCAAAGGCATTTAAAAAGAATTGAAAGTTAGCAGTAAATCATTAGTAGATAAGAACCACTTTTTCATTAATATTTTAAATTTTTAATACTTTATAAACAACCTGTTTAATTCATCTAGGCTTAATAGTTGAATCCATAGCTTCACACTCTCAGTTTAAAAAAAACTTAATGTGAATTGTAGAAGATCAATAGATATTTGGCAATTAAATCTGCAACCGAAGAGGATTTTTTCATTCCTTTTGCTCATTATGGTACAGATACTTTGTTAACCATTATAGTGCAATAAATTCAACCTGAAATGAGTTTTGGATGGAAAAAAGAATTATTTTTTGTAGTTATAACCACATAAACAATAGAGTACAATAGACTTAAAATAAACACTGTCATTGCCTTTAATTAGACATTTAATCAGATATGGAAAAAAAACCATGCTACAAAATACCAAAATTTGAATTAGAATACTTTCCATTAAAAATAAAAGGATTACCATATTTCTTCATTTTAGAATATTTTAAAAGTGAAGTTGTTGCTGTATGTGCAGAATACAGTAAATAATTGTATATAGTTTCACTGATTTACTAGCTTGTTTTTAACAATTATGTTACACTAAATAAATTCCAATATTATAATAATTACATTTGTAGGAGGTTTTAAAGTGTTTTCAAAATATTAGGACCTTTATGTATTTCAGTCAGTCTTTAATGCTACATTTAAAAATTTGGTCTTAGTAGTAATGGCTGTTAAGAGTATTTTGATATTTTCCCCTTTTTTAAGTCTTTAAACTTTTGGTTTTAGCACCTGTTAACTCTAAAATGGAAGCAAGCAGAAAAGAAAGGCTTCAAGGGATTTACAAGGTATTATTCACATTTCATAATGTATTTACATAATGCCTGATGATGATTTTCTGGACAATAATTTTCAGAAAGAGCTGCTCAGTTCCAAAAAAAAGATCAACAATATAGAGGTATGGCTATTTGCAATCTTTTTATATTGTTACTTGTACTTATCACATTGTTTAATTGTAAAAAGATTTCTTTTTTTAATAACAGTTAGGTTGATAATAGCTTAGGTTGATAATTCAGGTTTTGGATTTATGGGGGTTAATATTTTATTCTTCATGCTGTTCTGTGAACTTACTCACACAGTGTAAATAGAGCATAAAAGTGTTGTTAAAACCATTTCAAAAAATGGATTCTATTATTATGACAGATATATTGTTTTTAATCAATAGGATACTGTTTGCCCTGAGTTCTCTATCCATAAATATACACCTTTACCTCCTGGTTTTGAAGAATATCAGTTACTTAATCATATACTAAAGAATCAAAATTTCACAGTAATAACTTTTACTTTCAAAAATGTGAAAACTTGTAATCAATTTTTTAAAAAAAATGTTTTTAAAACAGCACTAATATCTATTTGTAATAAATTTCTCATATTGACTGTAATTATATAAAGTGATTTTTTTTTGCTTTTTATTTCATAATTTGATAAAGAATGACTGTAGGACAAGTAGAGGATGATATCTTAAATATCTTTACGTTGATGGCTTAATGATGAATATTTTTTCATATATAGGTAAAAGAGCAATTAATGATGCACAATTATGTTTTGTCAGATGCTTCTATTGCTGTTCTAAATGTTAGTTTCTTTGTTAGTTTTTTTTTTAAATATGTTATCAATTTTTGTAAATACACAGTTTTTGTGTGGGTACTTTTTTTCAAGGCATTGTAAATACTACTTTTATATGCTGGCAACTTTTCACAAATCTTCATTTTATGGGGCTGACTACTTTTCAGAATAAAATTCCTTTTTTGTAATGTTTTTTTTTTTTTGTTTTTTTTTTTTAATACCAATAAACTATTTATTTATTGAGGATTCAACAAAAATTGTTTTTTTTTTTTCTATTTTCTATTACAGGACTTGTTTTGGCTGATCTTTTTGAACTTTTCGAATCAGGTTTGTTTTATATGTCTATATGATATGATCTGATCTCTGTGTTGAAATTCATTAAAAGTTCAAAAAGATTTAAAATCTTTTTTTAAAATACTTAGTTTATCTTTGTTTTTGGAATTTTGGCCTTTAAATTTAGTTGATCTAAGTCCTTCCACAAATGTGCAATCAGATTCAAGTCAGGACCTTGAAAAACCCACTCCAAAAGTTAAATTTTTGAGCTCTTGAAAAAGTCCTTGACAGGGTCTACTGTGTATTTCACTTTGTGTAAGAAAATTGTTTGAAAATAATTCATTTAAAGTTAACCTTAATTTTTTATTTTTTGAAAATCAGTAGGAAATGTGCAGTGAGGAAAGGTCTGCTAAAGTATTTCATCTCTGAAAAATCTGCAAGTTTTTTGCATCTGAACTTTCTTACTCTAAAAAATTAAACTATGAATTATTTTAAAAAATGTTTTTTGTTTATGAACAGGAGCAGAATGAAACAAGATATGCTTTTTAATGATTTATAGTTGTCAGATACTACAACATTTTAGAACTTAAAAAGTTGATATATGATAATATTCCCTCCAAATGCCTACAACATCCACAATTTAAGGGGAAATTTCATTAAATTTCTTGAAGAAACCAGGTCTTTTGTGTTCTTTTAAAATATGGTATGGAATTTCCCTCTTTAGAATAAAAAATGATCAGAAAGTAATTGAAGTAAACAAGAAGATAGTAACTAGTTATTGTTTTCTTATAGCATGCTCTTTTCTTTAAAAAAAAACTCTCTTCAAATTTTTGGTGCCCAGTTTATACTCCCTCATAATTCATAAAAAGCCCTCAAACAGTCATAAAATAAGCTGCTCAAAATATATTTAGAAAGTTTGCTAGTTAAAAGCCATCAATTGTATGATACAGCAAAGCTATGTAATATCAATTTTTTCTACCACTTTCTATGATTGCATCCCCTTTCTATGATTGCATCCCCTCAATCCAATAATACTAGTCATTTCCTTTTGATACAATTGTAATAACATTATATTGTGATCTTTTCATATCTTTTTAAAAGCTAACATTTAAAAAAATACTGTCTCACTGCTCTGTAATATTTGGTTTTTGTGTATTCAACAGTCTTGCTTAGAAGACAAAGCTATTCTCTTCAATCGCATAGCAAACAATTTTGTTTTGTTGTTTCTAAGTGTACCGTTTAAAGAAAAGGACACATTTTTAAAGGTATTTTTGGTTCAAAATTTTTTTTACTGAAACAATTTCAATTGTTTTCTTAGTTGTATATTATTAATCGAATATGTTTTTAAATACTTTTTCGATTCTTTTGTTAAAATATGTGCTTTTGTCATATTTAAAGTTTATGTTGTTTCAGTTGTATCCAGATTGTTTATGTCGAGCACTATACTTATTGTTCTGTAAAGCTCATTCAACATTTGATAATTCTCTTGCACTTCAGTTGATTAGAATGGTGTTTCATTGGTTAACTGGTATGGCTCATAGCTTTTTTTAAGGGTTACCTTTCATAAAGAATAATTAATTTTATTATTTTATTTAATAGCAAGTCTGTCAAAATGTTATATATATTGAAATATCATATGTTAAAAATCAAAATATCATATATTATTTAATTTTTCTTTCATCAAAACTTTTGAAATAAACACCATCAATAATATAGTCACACTTGAACATGTGCATTAATCTGTTCATTTTTCTTATAAATAATTGTGAAAGACTTTTTTTTACAGTCAATCCAGGTATAAAAATTAATTTAAAAAGCCTGCAGTTTTTCAAGTCAAAATGCTTTTTGTAATCACAAATGAAAAATCACAGTTTGAAGTACAGCAAATATTATTCAGTCAAGGATGTCCAGCTTAAAAACACTAACTTAATTTTTAATATTTGTATGCATAAATATTTAAATGTAGAAAATTTCTCATCAGAAACGTGATATCTCTTAAAAGGTTTCAAATATTTTCTTTTCTTTTTCGACTCGTTAGGAGCAATACCAAGTGTGTATGAAGTAATTAAATCATGGAACTTCGATTTCTTATATCTCAACAAACGTTCTGAAGAGATTTCTGATGCAGAGAAAGAAGAAACTTCTGACGTGAAGAAAGAAGAAACCTGTGACGAGGAAAAACCTGTTGAGAATACTGTGATCAACAATATTAAAAGTAAATTTTTTTTGATGAAACTCCTTAAAGGAAAATGTTATTAAATATATATTATTTCCAATTTGATTTAAAATTATTTTGAAAAATTTTGTCCCTCTCCTAAAAGTTTGTTCTTAAACATTAACTTTACATTATTTAGAATTGTTTTCCGTCAGAACAAGTCTACAATCTCATGAAGTTCTATTTAAAAAGGAAAGATATTTTCCACAACCTGAAAAAAACCTAATTAAAAGTTGGGTTAGTATGATTTTTAAATAACAATTGTAAGTTATTAGTTTGATAAGATTTTAGTTTTCTCAAAAAAATGTTTTTAATCTTCTCTTGGTTACACGTGTCTCTGAACGCTTTTAGGTATTCTTAGTCAGAATTGTAAATAAATGCAAAATATTAGGAAAAAGTTTATCTTAAGTACAAAATGCTTTCAAGCAAAAGTATTTTTTCATTAATTCAAAAATACATTGTTAAAACTATGTTAACTTTAAAACTGTTGTAAAGTATTCAAAGTACAAGTTTTTTAAAATCTTTAAATTTCTTTATTAAAGTTAAATACTTTGATTTTTAAATATTTTATCACTTTTTTAAAGTATTTTTACAACATTGTTCATAAAAAAAAAGATTGGGGCGGGTTTCATTGTATTTTGCTAAGGGTTGTAATTGATTCTTGTTGCTCTCAGCGGTAGTTTTAAGACCCTTGCATCTAAAAATTTCTTTGAATTTGATTTTAATGCAAATCTATTTTTTTATTTTTCAGTCTGAGCATTTTAACGACGAAAAGGCGTTTGGTAAAGTCCAACGTCACAGCCCTTTAATTTCGCACTTTTTGCAGTCAAAATGTTTACGAAATAAATGTGATGAACTTCAAATAATGATAACAAATTTAAAAGTTCCAGAAATTGAACTTCTGTATCCTTGAAATAAATTTATAAAATAAGTTTATGCTCCTTGTCAAACAGCTTAATTGTTACCTTTTTTTTTCCATTTGTTTGTATGCATCCTTAAAGTAATCTTTAGAGATCCTAAAATTCAAAAAGATTCAGATTTTTCTGCATCCTACAAAAGTTTGGTTTCTAATTACGTCAAAGGATCAAAAGCAAGATTCAATGAATATAAATTGTTTGTTATTTTCTATTTAAAGCATTTTTAACTTTTTTTTTTTTTTATTTTCAAATGGGAAATAAAATAAAATAGAAAATGAAATAATTTATTTTAAGCGTTAAATCACAATTGCACCAAGAACAGTGTCGTCTAAAAAAGCAGGCCATCAAAGACAAAGAAACGATTAGAAAGTAATTTTCTTTAAGTTCGTTTTCTGTCTGTTAACATAATCAAATCTGTTCCATCTGCGCTCCTTGTTAGTTTAAAACAAAAATCATTTTCAATTGAGCGGAGATTGAATTTTAAGTTTGAGAATTAAGGAGTTTTTTAGTCCTATAATTGATTGTAAATATTGAAAATGTATGAAATTAATTTTCCTGGTAAAAATATTTAATTAAAATAGTTTGATAAAGTAAACTGTACGATACAAACTGGAGAAAATAATATAATTAATTTAGAATAAAAATGGGCTCTCATTAAAGAGAGTGATTCGGGTTTTAAGATCCACTCTGGCAAGAGAGAGTAGGGTATTGATATCTAGCTTTTGAAAAAAGTTGAGTATCAAATATGAATCTTTCATTGTACTTAATTAACCCTGGTTTAGAGTAACCATTTACTTCTGTTCATTTTTTCCGTTTGCTTCTTTTCGAGAAAAAAATCTTGTTTTAATAGACTTCATAAAGACCTGATGTTAAAACATAATGAAATAAAGATACTGTGCGATAAAATCATGGCAGATAAAGTGAGTTTTATTTTTACGCGTTTTATTTAAAAAATAAACGGTTTTTTAGAGTCAAACGTTTTGTGTTCTTGTTTTTCTAGCCACGTTTTCTAAACATTTCAAGAAACAACGATGAAAAAGTGGAAGACGATAATGATGATTGAGTTTTGAAAAAAAATTGTTTTGAACAATTTCACTGGCGTCAGTAGGGTTGGTGTCACCCAGTCAGCTACATCATACAGTTTTTTTATCTCTTTGTTCGCAACTTTTTATTACATAACTAAAAAAAATACGCAATATTTTCATAGTGACAAAAAATTGTTCTTTGATGTCAACTTCTGAGTGTCACCCGGTGCAGCCTGCATCTTACTAATGACGTCACTGAACACTTTTAATTTTGAACTGTTCTTTAGTTAAAATGAAAATATTAGAAACTGAGTATTTCTTTCTCTTAATTAAAATATCGAATTGCCTGTCTATGGAAATTTCTGGAGAGATCGTTATATCAAGGAACTTTGCACTTATTCAATCAAATGAGGCAAGTGCCGAAGTTTCTGATTGAAATTATATTACTAGCTTACTATTACAGGACTCTGTTACATTTTGGTATAATGTTATGTTATGTCATGAATACCACAAGACTATTTTCCGAGCCATGTAATACAAAAACGTGTATTATCGACAATATATATATATATATTAGGGGTATTCAAAAAAATAAAATTTCGAAAACGCGAATACACAACAAGCTAAATTTGGAACAAATATAAAAAAAATACGATAACAAAAAAAAAAAATCAAAAATATTGAGATTTACCTTGTGCTCAAGCGTCAACCCCCCCCCCCCCTAAAAATGCCCCAAATAGTACCCTCGTAGCAAGGCTTTGAGCACAAGGTAAATCTTAATATTTTAAATTTGGTTTTGGTTTATTAATTATTAATTTTTCTTTTGTTATTTGATTTGTGTACTTTGTTCTAAGCAAAATCAAGGGTCCCTGGTTTAAAGCTGGATTCCCTCTTCAGTCAGATAATAACTTGATACAAAAGCTGAATAAGTTGAACAAAAAATATTTGAATTTGAAAAAAAACACGCACAGGAGGTCGCTTTTAGAATTAAAAAAGCAACAAGACTTTAGAAAGGTGCTGAGAAAAATCTTTTGGGAAGGAATAGCTGACTTACAAAACTGGATAAAGAAGGAAAGAATAGATCAGACCTAGATAGGAAAGAGGACCTAGATTTTTTATACTATCAAGAACACAACAGAAAGTTGTTTCTAGGGCTTGAAGACAAAAAATATAGCGAGAAGGTATAATATATTATAATATAAATCCATATTATAAACCTTTTTTCTAAATTTAAAAACTCTCCTATTATTGCTTACTCTTCTCCAATTTTTCATTGGTTTTTATTTTGGGTTCATTAATATTTTATTTTATAATGTATGCTGTTTAGATTTCGGAAAATACAAGAAAGAGAAATCCATCTATAAAAAATGCTGCTAAATCAGTAGAAATAAGTTCAGAGTTAGAATTTGGTACGGACACCAGCGAAGATTCATCCTTTGATTCCGATTTTGAACCAGGATATCGGCGTTCTATAGAGTCAAGTAGTCTTATAAAAGCTGAGATCCCAAAAGATATTATTTTTGGTAATGTTGCTCTAATTGCCACAATTACTGATATTTCTCCAAACGTTTTGATAAAAGTTACTGCTGCAATCCTTGATAGTTTTGGGGTTGATCTTACAAATGTAAATTGCAGTAGGTCAACAGCATCTAAAAAGATGAAACAAACAGCTCATGAAATGGCAGTTATTGCTAAAGAAGATGTCGAACTTAGCATCCAAGCTTCTCCCTACCCATGCATTATACATTTTGACGGAAAGACTCTTTTTGAAATTAATAATGGAAAAAAATTAAAGCATGATAGACTTGCTGTTCTGGCAACTATTGATAATGAGTTCCATCTTCTCGGAGTTAAGCAATTACCCTCTTCATCTGGAGAAGATCAGTACAATGGTGTAATGAAAGTCCTAAAAGAGTACAATCTCGAATCAAAGATTGGATTACTTTGTTTTGATACTACATCAAGCAATACAGGAATGCATAAAGGATCTTTAATAAGAATATCTACTAAGTTAAATAAAGATCTAATTCTTTTAGCTTTTAGCAGACATCATGTTTCTGAGCTGAGAATCACAAAAACTACGGCCCCCGATAACCCTTTGTTTAAACATTTCAAAAACCTGTTTGAGCAGCCTAATTTTGAGTACAACCCATCTATGTTAGTAAAATATGGTTGGGAAGAATATATATAGACAAAAGCGGGTTCTGGCTCATTGTTACTTTTCAATACTTTTTCAATACTTAAGGATGCTAAAATTGATGCGTTGGTTAACATTCCATATCGTGTTCTTGGACAAAACCTATACTTAAGGATGCCAACATTGTTGGTTAACATTTCTTATGTTTTTGTTTCCTTTTCAATACTTAATAGGTGTCTTTAAAAATCTAATCAAGAAGAAGTATAAAAAATAATCATGTTATTTCTATACCAGTTCTTTAAGATGCCTAAAGTGTTGTTCTTCGCTTGGTTTATTGAGCAGACCTTGTTTTGTAGTGTCCAATAGCCAAGGTTCTGTGATCATTTAATAGGATCCTCTTATCATCTTTTGAGCTGAGTGCAACTTTGTTAATTTCTTCGCTGTAAACGTCGTGAAGATGAGATCTGAAAACGTTCATGGTTGCAAGTTGTTCATTTCCGTTCATTAAGCAGTCTTTAAAATGTTGATGTCTTATTTTATTTTCAACGACGTTCTTTTTGACTCCTTTGCATTTTTCGCGTTCTTCATTTTCTTGTAAGCAAATTAAAGAGTTTGTTGGACTTCGACCCAAACTCTACTCTTACTTACAAGAAAATGAAGAACGCGAAAAATGCAAAGGAGTCAAAAAGAACGTCGTTGAAAATAAAATAAGACATCAACATTTTAAAGACTGCTTAATGAACGGAAATGAACAACTTGCAACCATGAACGTTTTCAGATCTCATCTTCACGACGTTTACAGCGAAGAAATTAACAAAGTTGCACTCAGCTCAAAAGATGATAAGAGGATCCTATTAAATGATCACAGAACCTTGGCTATTGGACACTACAAAACAAGGTCTGCTCAATAAACCAAGCGAAGAACAACACTTTAGGCATCTTAAAGAACTGGTATAGAAATAACATGATTATTTTTTATACTTCTTCTTGATTAGATTTTTAAAGACACCTATTAAGTATTGAAAAGGAAACAAAAACATAAGAAATGTTAACCAACAATGTTGGCATCCTTAAGTATAGGTTTTGTCCAAGAACACGATATGGAATGTTAACCAACGCATCAATTTTAGCATCCTTAAGTATTGAAAAAGTATTGAAAAGTAACAATGAGCCAGAACCCGCTTTTGTCTATATATGGAAGAAATTAAAGGAAATGTTGTTGAAAAAGCTGCTACAGAATCTCTTAAGTATTGTAGATCTTACTTATTGAGAAATGATATTGTTAGGGAAGATAGAAAAGAACTTGCAGAGCTAGCGGTCAGCTATCTTTCTTCTTCTATCATTCGAAAAACTGGAGCGGTTCATCAAGCAACGTTTCTTGGGAAATCTATATACTATTCAAAAATGCAAGTTCTTTCAACTCAAATTGATTTTATTCAAAAAAATAGAGAACATATTAAGGTATAAACTGAATTTATAGCTTGTTTTTATGCAAAGTGGTACCTGCAATCAAATGATACAATCAAAGCTCCTTTTATGGATGTAACTGCTTTTCATCAAATGCATCAGTATAAAGCAGTATGTGCACAACCATTTGCTGTTGATACTGTGTTGAATTCTTTATTTAAACATACATGGTATCTTGACTCAACTCTGATTCCTTTAGCCTTGCTGGATGATGGTGTTGCACTCGAAGAAAAGAAAAAAATTGCTGCTGCAATATTATCATTTCCAAAACCTAAGTCATGTTACTTTAAAACTGAAAATAAGCAAAAAAAAAGATATAGAAAAATTGTTGAAAATTGAACTTAACATTCATCAGCAAATTTCTAGCTTAGCTACTTTGGTTGATGAGTTCTCCTGGTTAATGTTTTATATGATCGGAATAAAAGATCAACGAATTGATGATTGGGTGACCTTGCCACCTCAGTATTGGCACACGCAACCAACATATAAATTATTTTTAAATTTTGCAAAAAGTATTGTTTTTGTAAACGACCACGCTGAAAGGGCAATTGGAATAATGCAACAATATGTTCACCGCTACAGAGACGAGGAAGAAAAACAAATTAGGCTTATTGCTGTGGACAAAGTTTGCTCAATTTTTAAGGCATCAGGCAGTGAATCTTTATTAACCAAGAAACAAAGTAACAAAGTTATAAGCAAGAAAAGATTCGCAAAGGGATTACTTAGCTTACGCTCCAAAATTCAGAAGATAGCTTGAACTTTAGTATTTACATAAAAAAAATATTTTCTAAAGATACAAGTTGCACGTAATTTAAGTTTGTATTATTCAATCAGCCTTTAAAAAAAATGCTTTTCTGAAAAGCTTAATACAAATAAAATGAAAACCAAACGATGTGAATATAAACAAATAAAATAAGTACGAATTATTGCGCATTCTTTTTTGTTAAATGCTCATATTTTCGTTTTTTGCATAAAATCGTTTTCAATTTAAAGAACTATTAAGAAAAATCACGGATACACATCAATTTAAAAAAAAAGTATAGATTATTATGAGCACATTAAAAAAAAAAAAAAAATTGAAAATATTAAGATTTATCTTGTGCTCAAAGCCTTGCTACGAGGGTACTATTTGGGGCATTTTTAGGGGGGTTTTGACGCTTGAGCACAAGGTAAATCTCAATATTTTTGATTTTTTTTTTTTGTAATCGTATTTTTTTATATTTGCCCCAAATTTAGCTTGTTGTGTATTCGCGGTTTCGAAATTTTATTTTTTTGAACACCCCTACTATTTATATCTTTTACTACATATATTTATTTTAAGATCAATTAACAAAACTCGTTTTACAACCTGAAATACAAAACAAACTCTAATCTTTTCTGTCTCCTCATTTAAATTTTGTGCACGTTTTTATAATGCGTTCCACATGAATGCATTTGCGTAAATCGTTGTCTAGTCTTAGAACTCAGTGACGGTATACACTAGTAACACAATAAGCAGGCTCGTGGGAATCCCTTGATTACATGATGGATAACATAATGGCAACAACTGCCACCAACAACAATGTTGCTGATGCTGATGTGTCTAGCACGAGTGCGCTTTGCAGCGTTTTTAATTTACTGTTATTAAAATTTTCTGCGCAGTAAAGTTTCAACAAAGTTTTTGTACGTAGTAAAATTTTTAAGTTGCAATTTTACTGTTGTCGTTATTATTTTACTGACTTTTTTAATTTAAAGTTTGCTGCGTATATTTTTAATTTAAAGTATGTGGCGTTTATTTTTCCGGCGTTTTAAAGATGCACAGAAATATGATATTTTATGATATCAGAAATATTTAATTGACAAAAAGTTTTCTGAAGATGTAAATGAGAAAGGAAAATTTAAACGGTATTGTACAAACTTTCATATTGTAGACAACAAATTGATGTATTGCAAAAGAGGCAAAGTGAGGAAAACTTATTTAGTGGAATTTTTAATTAACTTAAAATTTCAAAAATAATTGTAAAGATACTCGATACTGCGAATCTTATTCGAATTGACAGCTGCGTGGTCATTCACAAGACAGAAACTAACATGGCTCAAATATCAACAATCCACTAAACTCGATTTCACGCAATTCCTTTCGAAAATAAAAGCAAAGTAATTTTTAGTTTGTTTTGTCACTAAAAACTTTAAAGTGAAAAAAAAAATTATACTGAACTGAAATGTTTTTGGTTCTATTCGTTTTTCATGTTTCGCTTGCTTTTCATGTTGTTTTACATCATGAAAAAAGTCCTGGTGTAAGTACAGTACAATCTCTCTTATTCGAATTTTATGAAGAAACATAAAAGTTCGAATTAGAAAGATTTTCGAATTATGGAAAGTTGACTGAAGCGCATTTCACGGTGATTTTACATTTAACCGAATTATGGAGGTTTTCGAATTAAGGAGATTCGAATTAGCGAGATAGTACTGTATATCTAAACCCGTTCATAAGATATATACGTCATTAATTTATGGTTTTCTGTAACTTATGAACTTACTTTCTAATGCTAAGATTAAGGGAAAATGCATTACTTTACATATAAAAATTAATCTAAATCTAGTCTGGAAAGTACACAGTGCGGCACCAAAACTGAGACTCTTATTTGTTGTTATTTTTCATGTAAATGAATTTCCCGCGTTTCTTTCGGTGGTGGCTTTTCAAATAATTTTGAATCAGAATAATAACAAATAAAAAAATTTTCGGAAAAGCTTCAAGATGCAATTAGAAAAAAAAAAGAGTCATGGATTCGCTAAGCGTGCAAGTGCCAATCCCAAAGAGTTGTAGGTGTATCCAGAACCACTGTTTTCCGGGCCCAAAATTCGGGAAGCTTCACCAGGAATGGTGGACAAAATTTAAAACTCAGCAGAAACTACAAAAAAAACAACAAAATCAGATACCATATCAAGAACAATCCACTTTAAAACATCAGGAAAACAGTAAAAAAAGTTCAAGTTTCATGAGAGAACAGTTAGAAGAACTTCAAAACAGCATAGGAAGCGCCAACTACTTTTAGAAACCTACAAACAGTCGAGACTAGTTTGTTCGATACTCTCCTGGAAGAAGAAGCAAAAATCCACAGTTCGAAATTTCTCAGATGAAATTATTTGGACAGTTGACCAGTCTAGAAATGCCCGAAATGACAGATTTATTGCATTCTGTCCTTCAGAGGTCATCACATTCATACCATGAACCACCCAGCATTAGCAATGATGCTCGGGGTTGTAGGCTCTGATGGTAAGCGAATGTCTCCTTACTAGTTCCCTCAGAGTCTCAAAATTGGCCCGAATAACTTCCTGGAAGTTCTGAAAACTGTTGTAAAGCCATGGATTGATGCTAATTACAAAAATGTTGACTTTGCATGGTAGCTGGATTCAGCCCTTGGACCCTGATGCCTGAAGAATTTGTCAAGAATATCTGCGCAGCCTTTCTGACACGGCTTAAGAAGATTATCGAGAATGATGGCTACTATATTGAAGTTTAAAGTTGCTCAGGCATCAAAAAATATTATTTCCAAAATTTTATTAATTTTTCTTCTTCCGTTTCTTTAAAATTGAAATAAAGATAATCATATTTAAGAGTCTCAGTTTTGTTGCCGCACCCTGGTAACCTATCATTTAATGTATGCATTACGCAATGATATATATTAACTAGATGTCTAACTTCCGAAAAAAAGTGAAGCAAATTTTTTTTGCCACCAGCATATGATTGGATAATAACTTGTTTTGCCACCAGCATCTGATTGGTTAACAGATATTACGGAAAAACGAATAGCAAAAATAAAACAAAACATCGCACAGTGGAGTATTTGTATGACAAAACCGCTCAAAAGTCAAAAAATCAAGTTCGCATAAAAGTCTTATTAACTTTATTATTTTCAAGCTAGATAATTGCTTCATTAGATTATGTAACAGAAAATTCTTCTCGATTTTTCCTTTTGTCGTATTTTTGTTCAGAACGTGGCGTTGTTATTTGAAATTTCGTGGGAAAAAAAAATTCAAAAATTTGTGACATTTGCTATTGCAGCTATTATTATATATTGTTCAGTTTTGAAAAAATAAACGGCTAATTATGGCAGAGGAAGGTATGACCTATATTTTAAAATAAAATTACATTAAATTTCTGTAGTTATTGTGCATAATATAAAGCGTTTTTATGATGGACTATTTGAGTTTTAATTTTCATATAAAATTATAATGTAATAATGTTTTTGTTAACAAGTATGGTCTTGTCGAGTTATAATTTTTTTACGAGCAATAACTATAGGCTGTAAACAATCAGATACTTTTGTAAAATTATCCGCCAACGTCCGCCACTTTTTATATTAACGCTTCAAAAATAGTGTGTAGACCATTTCGTAATATACACAATCTCGTAAAACGTCTTGAAATAGCTATAAAATAAATTCTTGTTGTCTAATTTTTGAATATTTTTGTACAAACTTAACCAAACTACGTAAATCTTAAATTGTATCTAATATATTAAACTATCAAACTATAAAATCTCAAAAAATATATATATATCTTATTTGTCTTTCATTAAGGTCACACCACTATGTATTTACTGATTTTATTATTTATCATGTAGATTCGACAGAAGTCAAAAAGTTGTTCACTAGAAGAGAGTTATATGAAATAATGAAAGATTGTAAAGGTAAAAAATTTGATGAAAAGTTTTCGTTGTTAGAAGAACACCTTATAACAGTCATGAAATATCCAATAGATCAAAAAAGTACCATAACAAGAATTTTAAAATTCTTTAAGAGTGATTTCAAGAAAAGATGGATAGCTGCAAGTTATAAACAAGAAAGTTTTATAAAAAACAATAAACAATGGCTCAAATCAAACATCGAGCTACCTTATTGGTCAATAAACATTCGACAGAAACCTGGACGACCATCAAAATCATTTATAGAACTAAGTGATTGCAGCAAGCGTCGAAAAACTATGGATTTGCGCAAACAGGTCTCTGTTGATGAGTTGACGTATGCAGCCAGAATGAGCCAGCACACTTCAGGAAATACTGATGTTTCAAAATTTATTAAAGAAATTACGGCCACGCCTACCAGAGCAAAGAAATACCGAAAAGCATTTAACTCTGCTTTTAAAAAAGTAACTGTCAATAAATTAACACCTCAAGAGGCACTGGCACTGTTTGTAGAAGGCGATTTTACCAGAAAACAGTGGGAACTTATTCAAAGTAGAAACAAAAGTGTCTACCCCTGCTACTCAATAATACAACAAGCCAAAAAAGAATGTTACCCTAATAAGGAATCGATACAAGTAACCGAAACAACAGCTGAAATTCAACTACAAGCATTACTTGACCACACTACATTACGCTTATATAAATATGTCTCAGAGGTTGTAGAAAAGTGTTCAATTGAAGAAAAGAAAAATATGGTTTTAATATCAAAATGGGGCTGTGATGGATCGCAACAAGCAAAATTTAAGCAAAAATTTCAAAACAACACCGACAGTGATGCAAATATTTTTCAAAGTTCTTTAGTACCTCTGAGAATGATTGTTAAAATTGATGGCCAACAGGAAAAAATTATATGGCAAAACTCAGTCACCTCATCTCCAAGGTTCTGCAGGCCCATTCGAATACGTTTCATTAGTGAATCTAAAGACATAACAATGGACGAGATAGAGCACGTAAAAAACCAAATAAGGAATCTCAGGGAAACAAGGTTGCCCAATGAAATTGGAAAAATAAAGCATACCTTGCTTTTTACAATGGTAGATGGTAAAGTGTGCAACGCTGCAACTGATACTACATCAACTATGAGGTGCTACATTTGTGGACAAACATCGAAAGATTTTAATAAATTGATTAAAAAAGAGCCAATCAATACGGAAACCATCTCATTTGGACTCTCGATTCTTCATGCAAGGATCCGCTTTTTTGAATCGCTTCTTCATTTAGCTTATAAAATACCTTTACAAAAGTGGCAAGCTCGATCAGACGAGGAAAAAAAAATTGTCAAAGAAGCAAAGAAGAAAATACAAACATCCTTCAAAGAAGAATTAGGGCTTCAAGTAGATATACCTAAAGCAGGGTTTGGAAATACGAATGACGGCAATACGTCAAGAAGATTTTTTTCAAACCCGGAATTATCTTCACAAATAACTGGTGTTAACTTGGATTTGATAAAAGGTTTACACGTTATTCTTGAAGTCATTTCAAGTGGATATAAAATTGATGCTGTTAAATTCGACGCTTTTGCTCATGAAACTGCTAAACTGTATATCAATCTGTATGGTTGGTATCCCATGTCTCCAACCATGCATAAAGTTTTGATGCATGGTGCCGAAGTAATAACTCATGCAATCCTCCCTATCGGCCAGTTATCCGAGGAGGCAGCTGAAGCCCGAAACAAACACTTTCGGCAGTACAGACAAAATTTTAGTCGAAAGTTTTCTCGTATCGACTGCAATACAGACGTATTAAATAGGCTGCTATTGAGTTCAGACCCATACATAAGTAGTTCTAGATCAAAACGGCATAAAAAAACGTTGCCTTTTTCCAAAGAAGCAGTCAATATGATGATCTCAGCATGAAGCTTTGATAAGCGAATATGTCTTTTTGTTAATAATAAATTACTCTTTAAAAAATTTTATTTTTTTAATTAAACATTTAATTTTAATAAAACTCTGTGTTTTAAACTAATAAAGCGAAAAAAAAATTCATAAAATATTTTTGAGCGGTTTTGTCATACAAATACTCCACTGTGCATCGCTAGAAATTTTTCTTCTTTGCTAAGGCTACCGGTTTTACAACCTCCAAAAATTTGCTTCACATTTTCTTACGGAATTTATGTGAAGTTAGACATCTAGTTAATATATATCATTGGCATTACGTAATAAAAGTTTCATAGGAAGAAAAATTGAAGTATCCTTAATTTAATAGTTCATTTACTTCCTCTTTTCTCATTATACAGAATCCAACAACAAGTACCTACTAACGTTACATTCTTATCTGCCCCACCCACAAATTTTAACATTTCTGCATCACTTGATGATAGTAAAATAATAACAAGCACAGTAATGTTAAAATTTTACAGCGCAGTAAAAAAAAACGTTAAAATTTTATTGCGCAGTAAAATTAAAACATTAAGAGTTTTAACAGAGTAAAATATCAACACGACACGGTTTATGATGATATGGCAACATATTTAAGAGATATGGCAATTGGCCGCAATTGTTGTCCATGGTGGAGGAAAAATAAAGGTCTATTTTCTTGTCAACCTAAGCTTACTCAATCACTTCTGGCAATCTCCGAAGCTCTTCAGCTTTTTTGTATCCGACAACTTTAAAAGTTGAATTTAGTATATGTGAATACTAAATGTAACTTTTAAAGTTGTCGTATACATAAAAGCCTGTGAATAAAATTTTATCTCGAACTCGATTGAAGTTTTTGCAATCTCGATCGAACTCGATCGAAGATAAAAAAAAAAAAACGAAAAGCCAATCGTAATTTGTTTTTGGCATTTATGACCAGTACGAAAAAGAAAAATTCATTTTCAAAATTCATGACTATTTAGTTCTACATTTTAATTAGTATTAAATTAAGGAAAGTTTATTGTTATGCAAAATTATTTTGAAGACCGGAAAAGCTAATTGTTTATCGCGGGAATATTTAAATTGATATGCAATTAAAACAATTTCAAACATTCTTATTTCCTACATCTATCTTCACTGTACACTTCACTACAAATTATATTAACAAACCAGCGGTAATTTTCATTTCTAATTTCATTAGTTTCATTCACTTTTCTTCTTTAGAATTTATCTTTTCGAATGCAATAGTATACATAGGTCTTAAGTAAAAAAAATAATAAATATTAGAACGAATCTAGAAACAAATAAACTGGTGAGTTAGTTACATACTATATTTTATATGACTATTGCTTTCTTTAATGATTGTTGTTATAGAATTCGAGGACAGTACAAAGTAACTTTCGTTGAAATGGATACACCGAAGCCTTTATTAAGTACGTAAATAAAATCAGTTTCATTTTTTTTTTTTTTTTTTTTAATCTACATATAACTGTAAAAACTTATAATTTGCAAGTTTGCTTAAATTAAATATAGTATTCATAATTAATTTCTTTTATTTGTTATTTGTTATCTTTCTTACAAATGCATTAATCTAAAAAAAGGGAGAAAAACTAGTTGTTTTTTTTTGCTTTTAGATTTCAATAAATTTTTTTTATCTTTCAGTACCTTCAGCTGATGGATCTTTAACAAAATTAAAATCTGTCAGAGAAATACGTAATAATCTTTTTAACAAATTATAGTACTTTCTGAGTTGAAATAAAACGAAATATATATAATATGAAAAAAAGCTATAATATATATAATCAAGTTTTTATTTCAAGTATTTGTCTTTTTTTACAAAATTGCATAGCTGGTGAGTACAGAGGAGTTTTTCCATTTGCATATTTCAATGCATTACAGTCAAAGCTTTTTGACAAGGTAATCAGATATTTTTATTTCTATTATTTTTTTTTAAATAAAGATAAAGTTGTAATGTATTACATTAAAAGAACATAATATGAATATATTTCTTCATTCAGTTTATTTTTTATAGCACTTTGCAAAGTATTTTCTATATTTTCATACAAATTACTGTTAATTGAAAATAGGTAATGTTAAAGAACTAGCTTCAACTGCAAAAGATTGGTTTTTCTTATATTTGTTTCAGTATTTCAGTTTAATCTATAACAGTGTGTATGGTCTCTTTCTTAGCATGAACTTATTAAGTAATTTTTTACTTGCTAAAATATATATTCAGAAAAAATGTTCAATAATGTTGTGCTATTTAAAGAAGAATTGAAATGTTAAGACTACAGAAAACCTGAAATTAATGCGTGTGTGAGTGATCCTAAAGAGAAATAAGCTGTACCAATTAATTTCAATAATAAATATTGCAATTTGGGTAAATCTGGAACAAATGATTTCTTAAGGGCATTGATCCCAGTTCTTTCTAATCAATAACTTAGCACTTGTGTATTTGAATTTCAGTGCCATTCTTAAGCCATATTTTTTGTTTAAACCAAGGCATGTGCTGACTTAAATTGAATCCTACCTACACAATCAAGCATGCTTGATTGTGTATCAATCTGTTGGAAGACCTTTTCAGACCTCATCAGGAACATCAACAATGTTTCCAAGGATGTCTATTAGATCAGGAAATTCCTGCACTTAAGTACTTACAAGTGTGCACATCAAACAACTTTTGAATTGGTTGAACTTTATTTTCAAATGATACAGATGATCTTTTTTCTACTGGGTAATTTTTAAGTTATCCATAAGTGAGGTAAATCTCTTCACTCAAACCACAATACTGCTGACATTAATTGATAGCACATTTACTTTATCATAGATGTCTTTCACTTGGTTAGCAATAACTTTTTCTAGATCATGCGGTCCAGATAAATAAATAAGAAAGAATCAACACTTGACAATGTCTAAATAGGTAGAGATATAATTTGTAGGTAGATCAACTGGATGACCAAAAAGTGGATGCTCTATTTGGCTTCTATAGCGACATCAAAAAGTTATTATAAACTTACTTAGCAATAATTTCATAATTGATAATTTTTCAAAAAGCTTATTTCTGCAGCATTAGAAGTCAACAATCAACACCAACAATTTGTCTTTAATTTCATAGGGTACTGTAAATTTTTGCAAAGCCCTGTATGCTACTTATATAATAATATTAACATGAATAATCAAAAAACCTAAAATGCCTTCATCCTGTAATTATATGACTGTTGTAAAATTTATCCTGCAATCATATGACTGTTGCAAATTTATATCATTTTGATCTGGCGTAGTTAAATTCAAGTTAAAGTTGGCACTAAATCAAATTTTTATTAGATTTCTTGTATGTATGTATGTATGTATGTATGTATGTATGTATGTATGTATGTATGTATGTATGTATGTATGTATGTATGCATGTAGATACAAAGGCATACTTATGTAAAATGAACAAAATGCTGATTTAGTTTGGTTTTTTTTCATCCAGGTGATGTACTCAGATAATCCAATTGTTGTTTGTTCACCTACTGGATCAGGGAAGACTGTACTGTTTGAGCTCTGTATTATTCGTTTATTACTAAAAAGTGGTGTTTCACAATTTAATCAGAAAGTTGTTTATAGTATGTAGTCTTATTTCATATGCCTCCTTATGTTAAAATGTTCTAAAAACATAACTTATCTTAAAAACCTGAAATAGTAAAGGTTGGTGGAATTGTTTGTCATCTGGTCTCTTTTTATAAAGTTATAAACTAACAAAGTATAGAATATAAATTTAGATAAAATTCTTTGAGAGTCTATTATGTATTACTCTGATATAGTTAATAATAATAACTTTCTAATCATATTTTTCCTTTTCATTAAAGAAGAATCCACTAGATTTTACCTGACCACATGGTTCTTTTGTCATAGGAAAATACAGCTTACACTAATTTTCACTTTTCTCTCTCTCTCTCTCTCTTACTTAATAATAATTATTTTACAAAGATTTAGAAAGGAATATTTTCTTTTTGTAAAAAAACAACAAAAATACTGATAAATGCAGTTATGCAAGCATCGATGCTTGCAGGGTATTTTTTTTATCTGTTAAGAACTATTTCATTAATATTTTTTTGTGACAATTAAATTTCCCTTTTAAATTATTAACTAAAGGGTTCTATATTTATATTCATTGGTTTTGATTTCTCCATGAAGTAAGTGATGTAAAATCTAATAGAGTTATATTTCAAAATTTAAAGTTCTTAATCTTTTTCAGGTTTCTTCCATGTTTTGAATATGTGCTTAATGTATAATTAATATATAAATATAGATGTCATTTATAAAAATATAACTTTAGTGTATTTTATCAAACTTCCTCAAAATTTCCTGAAATGAAAATACAAGTTGTCATTTTTGAGTCATGTTATGGTTCATATTGATTGTATGATGGCACTTTACATAATAATATTATCATGTTAAATGTTAAATTATGAAGTTAATTGTGGCAATATGATATTGTGATAATTATTAAAATTCAATTGTTCAGTGGCTCCGATTAAAGCTTTGTGCAATGAGAGGTACCAAGACTGGAATAAAAAGTTTGGACCATTTGGGTTGCGGTGTACCGAACTAACAGGAGACACAGACTTTGATGATTTTCAAGAATTGCAATATTCAAATATTGTATTTACAACACCAGTAATAAATATCTTAGTTTGTTTTTATAAACAGATAAAATAGTTCTTAATTATATACATTAAAAGCACCAAAGAATGTGTATTTAAAAATCATAAAAGGATTTTAGGGACAGTTTTCCTTAAATTTCTACTCATTTTTCTAGCAAAGTACAACAAAGGTTTAATTGTTAAAGTATGTTTAAATGTTAAGACACTGTATGGTACTTAGTTTTGTAATAACCTTAATTTTACTAATTTAAAAATTTTTTTAAGGAAAAATGGGACAGTATGACTCGCAAATGGAAAGACCATAAATCATTGATTCAATCAGTTAGATTATTTATGATAGATGAGGTAAGTAGAAATGTTATTGATACAATGTCACCTTATTGAATTGTTAATAGTTAGGGTTGTCACAGTAAAATAGGGTGGCAAAGGCCAAAAATGAGAGAAACATTTGGCTTTTTGATTGGCCAGGAAATAGACAGGGATAATAGGAATTCTTTAGAAAAATCAGGTATAATATTTTAAATAACTTATAACTATAAAAACTTTTAACTTGATGGAATCAAGTACACTTATACAGCCTCCAGTGTTGTATCAGTGTCAGTGCTAGGATCTCTACCCAGAAGATCCTGTTTTTTAATACTTGGGGACAAGGTTCCAAATCACTAGAGGCTACTCTGATATTAAAATGTTGTTATTAGAATGTGTTAGAGCTAGAAAGTTAATCTTTTACTGGAATTGAAATATTCAAAGAATTTTACTAGTTGCTGGAAATCATATGTAGATATTTTATTTTCCAATTAAGTGCTCTGTAAACTACACACAAAAAATTCATGCAAACCCTTGTAAAAGGTTAATAGCATGCATCATTCACATAAATTATGTTTTTATAGTTTCAACAATTAAAAGTAGTTGTCGTTATAAATAATTCATTATATTGTATTTCAAACATTTTTTTTTTTATCATCATTTAAAATCTTTATAACATTGGCATTTATAGTATTAAAAATACTATTTGGTTGCATAAGCAAACTTTTAAAACAATGCCCTTAAAGCATGGGTTCTACATTATCTCTTTAAAATGGAGATAGGATATGAATTATTAAAATTTACTAGATATCCTGTTACCCAGGATATCTAGTAAGTTTTTAAAAAATTTTAATATTGTCATGCAGTTCCTCTAAAATCCCATGCTGTGTTGTGTCCCACAATAAGTAGGGAAATAATATAATAAAGAATTTTATTAAGAGAGAATTTTAATGACTTCAAAAGAAGAAATTAGCTAGTAAGAGAGATGACCAAAGATATATTACCTGGTTTTTTAGACTTTAGTCTATTGCAAATGTTCAATTGCCTAAGTTAGTTATTGAAAAGCTATTTGCTACTAAATAGCAGCATGATGGAATGAGGTTCTAGCCATTCCATGTCCAGGGAAAAAATTGAACTAGACAAATGTTAACTACAACTGTCTAAAAAAGTTTAAAATACTATTATATATATATATATATATATATATATATATATATATATATATATATATATATATATATATATATATATATATATATATATATATATATATATATATATATATATATATATATATATATATATATTTGAAAGCAAGCTTTAAATTAAAATAAATGATGTTTGAAACCAGAAAACAAAAAAGTTCTGAGAAAAGAAAAAGAGGGATGTATTAAAAAAAATTGAAGAACCAAAAATGGTAGAAAAAAAAACGAAAATAAAAATGAAGAGCACTACACTGTTTTTCAGGATGCAGGGGGAAATTATTTTATTTTACTACTGGAAAAGCAACCAAAACTCTTAAACATGCAGAAATAATTGCAGGTAATATTGTTAAATGGTTAATTAAGAGAGAAAGACAAATTATGCAGACTACATATTCTACAAATAATACTAGTTGTGAGGGAGGAGTTAAAAATGTGAAGTTTTAATTAGGAAAAAAACTTGTTTGACTCATTTTTCAACTGAACACAAATAAACTGCCACAATTGTCAAACAACAATGGTCTGAAGTCATTAGATTAAGGCTTGGTTTGGAAATAGATCTATATATCTATTCATCATTTGACCCAATAATTAAAGGCAATTGTTTTCCTGGATGATGCAACAATCTATGATTTTTTTGTAGATCTTTTTTATGTTTCTAAGTTTGTTGGTGCAATTTTTTCTATTGAAAATTTGTTCTGTTTTACATTGAAGATGGTTGACTATTGCTAACAGAATATGTAGAATATGGATCTCTAAACATGGCATTAAAGTTAAAGATTTTTAAAATCTGATATCCATCAATGAGTTCATTGTGGGTATTTATTTTCTTTGTTTGTTTCAGATTAGAACCAAATCTTTATAGATTAAAGGTTCCAAACATGTTCTCTACCAGCTGGAGCAAATTAAATATCACAAAGAAGTGGTTGTTAATGTAGTATCGCCATCCATTCAAAGATCAGCTTGGTATTATTTTAGGGAGTGTATACTACAGACATTACTTTGTTCAAATAATAAAGAGGATAGAAATGTTGTTGTTTTACAAAAGATAGAAGAGATTCAAGGTATTGTAAATGAAGACTTATAGAAAGCAGATTAATCTCTGCAATCAAAAAAGACACTTATACTAAACTCAGCTGCTAAGAGATTGACATCATGGGATTTGATATTTATGAGACAGTTCTAATTATCTGCCTGACAACTTTTGAAATGTTCCTATGGAAGCCTATAAAAGTGACAAATTTGCCGTACTATGGGGAGTCTTGAAAAAGCTTTGGGAAACTAGTAACTAAAGCTTTAAATAGACTGTGTACTCATAAAAAAGAGGAAGATCTTGAAAATATGACATTTTTACAGCATCAAAATTTTCTGTTTTTAAAAATTAAATTACTCTAGACTCTCTAGAATATTCTGCAACTTTTAGTAATACCCACCTAACAGATGACGACAAATCCCATTTCTGCAAAATTTGGTAAAGAAAAAAACTGCCAAATTTTGGTAAAGACAGCCTAAATAGAACTTAGATGCCAGCAATATTAGTAGGAATGCTAAAGGGTTAATAAAGACGAAAAACAAGATTATAGCCCAACAGGAAAATGCTGATTGGGCAAATCAAAACCTCCAATCGAATAGTTTTCCATACATTCTTTTATGTAAAAAAACCTCTACATTTAATTTCATCACGTTGTAAATTGTTTTCTTATTTTTTTTAATGATATTATTATAGGTATTTTAAACTACTAATTTAAAAACTAAGTTGTAACAAGTTGTTGTCCCTGATTCAATTTATTTACTATTTATGTTTTTATAAAAGGTAGTAAAGTAATAATGGTTTAGAAAAATGCTTGGAAACACAACGCATTAGGTATGTGTGTGATGTAAAAATGCTAAGGAATTTAGATGAAACAAATAATCACAGTAAGTCATACAAATAAAACCTAGTACACACAATACAGTAACTTTGCAACAGAACTGTTAACAGTTTTAACAAACAAATGACTTTGTATGTAATACACACAACGATTAAGATATGTACCATAAGATGAAATATGTAGACCTATAAGAAGAACCATATTTTTGACAATTGTTATTAAAATAAAAGCACCAAACAAAATGAATTAGTAACAACTTGTTTGTAATTATTTTTCTTTTCAGTAAGTTTTTAAAAAATATTTTTTTTTAGCATTTTCCAATTCTAAATAGACACTGATGCACAGGGCACACATCATTTTCTTAAAAAAGAAATTTAATGACTTGTATTTGTTAACTTCTTCATTCAGTTTTGTTGCAATTTTTTTGTTTTACAACAAGACAAATAATTGTATGTGTGTTGTTACAAATAAACAGTTAATGGAATCCAAAATGATATGCCAACATATTTGGTTATAAACAGCTCATCTCTACAGATTTGCCAACATAAAATGATATGCCAACATATTTGGTTATAAACAGCTCATCTCTACTGATTTGACCCATGATGTACAATATGTATTGATTTGACCCATGATACAAAGTATTGCTTTAGTTTTTTATTTTTTGTTTTAGGTTCATTTACTAAATGACAATGCTCGTGGTGCAACTATGGAGGCAGTTGTAAGCCGCATGAAAACTGTTCAAGTTGCAATTAATAACGAAATTTGTAAAACTGGCAACCAAGTTATGAGATTTGTTGCAGTGTCTGCAACTATTCCTAATGTCGATGATGTAAAGTTCATATGACATTTTTGCTTTTAATTTTAAGTGAAAAGTTAATGATCATTCAAAGATTTCTTTTTGATTTAATAAGATGCAAAATATGATGGCCTTGGTCAAAATTTAAATTTTGTCTAGATTGCTGCTTGGTTAGATACTGGATTACTTCCTGCGTTTGGTGTTAGGTAATTGTTTTACTTTTTCTAGCATTGTTAATCGTTCATTTTTCTAATTTAATTAATAAAAGCTTGTGCTTTTCAAAAAATATAGAAATACTTTTTTTTTAGTGAATAAATCTTCTTTTTTTTTTTAAATGTGTGTTTTGTTTATGCTGTTTTGTTTCTAGTTTTGGTAATGAATACAGACCTGTGGAGTTAAGAAAAGTTGTTTTAGGTTATCCAATGTCTGAAAGGCAGTCAGATTTTAAGTTTGATCTTACTCTTAGTTATAAATTGAGCAGCATAATACAGACCTACTCAGACAATAAGCCATCCCTAGTTGTATGTAACTTTGTTCAATGTTTAAAAACATAATTTTTCAATTCAAGTAATTAGTTTTAGGTAAAGTAGTTGTGCTAGAAAATATCTTAACAGTTGCAGGTTTGGTAGATGCTTATGTTTATTTATTTATTTTTTTCCTGTTTTATATTCTCTGAAATTTTTATTTCATTTTCATTCATGAAAGATATTGATTTTTTACTTTTTGCTTTAGTATTTCTTTTTAAGATAATCTTTCAAATTCCATACACATTTTTTTCCTTCTTTTTTTCTTTTTTAATTAGAAGGTTGCTTACATCAAAATTAGAACTCATTTGACTTAAAAGTTGCTTAAAACTACACATATGCAGCTGACATTTAATCAATAACTTTTAAGTGAAAATAATTAAATTTCCTAAGTTATGCAATCGAATATCTTATATATATTTTACAATCTGAGTTATGCAACAGGGTAAATAGACATAAAAAAATTCTTGAGGTATTGAAATTTATTATTGTTTAATTATTTAAAATTAATTTCATAGCTTTTTATTTAAAGTTAGGTTAATTAATTTGTCTTTAAATCAAAGTTGTTTTTTAGAGTAGTTTTAGTTAAAAAAGTACCATGTAGTTGTGTTAAAGAAATTTTTGATTTTTTAAAATCATATTTAGTTTTGTTGCACTCGCAAAAGTGCTGTTCAAGCAGCTGGAATTCTTGTTAAAGATGCACGTTTTATTATGAATTCACAACAGAAACAAAGGTAAATTTCCTTTGTATTAAAATACTTGAAATATTTGTTACACTTCATGTTTAAAAAATTATATTTTTATTTGTATTGTCTGCTTTTTTTAAATAATTTTTTAATAAAAATAAAAAAAAGCAATTATTATTTTCCTAAAATGTTTGGAATTTTAAAGAATTTCTGGAGAATTTGTTGCAAAATAAAAAATCTTTTCTCTCCTGGTTGCTTCTTATTATATGCATCAATTTTAGACTGCTCAGTTATGCAAACAGCATGCATGATTCCAAACTGCAAGGTTTCTCCATCCCAATTAAAATTACTTTATTGGTTTAAATCATGACTTTATTTTATAAAATATTTTTAGTAAAATTACTTAGTATAATTATTTTATTTTGTGTTGCTAAAGAAAAATTTTCTTTGTTGCAGATTATGTGCAACGTGGTTGTGGATACCATCATGCTGGTTTACATTTGAATGATCGCAAACGCATTGAAGAAATATTTTCCAATGGAGACCTCCCTGTTTTATGTAAGATCCCATAACAGTTTTAACACTCTTGCATTTGAAAAAAGATCCCATAACAGTTTTAACACTCTTGCATTTGAAAAAGGTGCTCTCAGTAAATAAATAGAATACTTTAGAACCTTTTGCATTGAACTTTAATAATTTTCTTGGAACACTTTTGTTTTTTAAGTTTCCTGGTAATTTGGATTTTCATTTTGTTATTGTAAATAAATATATCTTATGATATCATTCTGAGCTTATAAAAATAACTGAGCACTTCATACTTTAATAAACATGAAATTGAAAAAAATTGTTTTTTTAAAACTTTTTCTCACACCTCATTATGTTCCCTGATTTAAAAAAAAATCATGGATGTTTCTGCAACAAATTTGCATACAGCAGAGTAGCAAATATGAAATACAAATAACATGGGTTGCTGACTTTCTTTTGTCACTAAAAATCTTAGCAGTAATGCAAGTTTTATTTTAAATGTAGATTTTTTAAACTCAGTGTCTTATTTCACTTTACATAATTTCTACAAATAAGAATAAATAATAAAGTTGTCTCTCATCAGGCAATCTTTAAATCTGAAGATTTATCGTATATACTCGCGTATAAGTCGAGAAATTTTGGACAAGATATTTACTCTAAAACAGCAATTCGACTTATATGCGGGTCAGAAAAAAAACAAATTTATTCCTAGAAATTTTTTTTTTTCGTATTTCTTTTTTTTTTGATTAAAAAATGTTTCATTTAATATTGATTTTGTATTGATTTTGGATCGACTTATATGCAAGTATATACGGTAAGTCACAGTCTTTGCTTCTACTAATGTGAGTAATGGTTAAAAATACTTTATCTTAGGAGACAATATTGATCTCTAACCCATTATTTTGATCATTGTTACAGCTTTTCATGTAGTTTATTTTATATTTTTTATGAAATAACGCTTGCACCCACTCTTTATTTTCATTAAGGTTGAACATTATTGATAAAATTAAATTTAGTTTTAATTAGCAAGTTGTCTATATATACTTTTATTACTGTAAATAGATTTTTAATAAATAATGATTTGATAAATAAATAATTAAATACTAGTTTAAATTATTTGTTTATCAAATTTTTTATCATTTTCTTAATCGAAATGAACTAATTTGATTTTTTTTTAGTTTGTACCAGTACGTTGGCAATGGGGGTGAGTTTGTATTTACACATTTATTTGATGATGGAAATTGTTTACATAAGTTATAGTTTTTGTTATTGTAAATAGGTCAATCTTCCTGCTCACTTGGTAGTTATAAAAGGCACCATGCATTATGAAATGAGTAATAATGTTGAATATCCTGAGGCCCAGATTTTACAAATGATGGGCAGAGCAGGACGGCCTCAGGTAGTTTTATTTTAATACTTGTTACTTAAATTGTCTTAACAAGTTGTTTGTTTTTATAATTATTTTGTTCCTATATTTGTTTATTTTAGCAATAAAAAGTTAGGTTTTTTTAATTATTTTTTTTTTAGTTTATTTTTTTTTTGGTTTTGTTTTTTGTTTTTTGTTTACTGCAAAGTTTGACACCTCAGCAACAGCTGTTGTAATGACTAAGATCCAAAATAAGGTAGGCTTTAGTTCAATTAATGTCGATTGAGAAATCCAGATAAGTATATTTCTATTTTACATAATTATGAAATAATTGAATAAGTTCAATTAATAGATTTTCAACTAAAAACAAATCTTTATATTGAACTATAATTATTACAAATAAATTATCAGTGTAACTAATTATTTTAAATTACTAATTTGTAATGAGTTTAGACAAGTTAGAAACTATTTTGAAATTTAGGATGTTTGTAGAAATTTTGGTATGCAAATTTCTCTGTAAAAAACTTTTCTTCTAATAAACATATCCTAAGGACACTTCCCTGATTGACAATTTCCAGATAGGCACGTAGCTGTTCTTAAATTTCCCCAACATTTCCATTATTGAATTTAAAATAAGTTAAATTATTTGGTCTAGGAATTAATTTGTGCGGTTTTTAATTGAAAATTGAAGGTTTATTTCAAAAACTGAATGGATGAATATATTAATGAAAATAGTGTCCATCGCTAGTCACTACTTTTGCCCATCTTTCCAGCAATTTACGAATTCCGTGTCGAAAAAATGCTTCATCCTTAGAAGTGATCCAATCAGAGACCCATTTTTCGATATTTTCTGAAGAAGTCAAGCGCTGTCCAATCAAATCGTTATTCATGCAATCGAACAAGTAGTAGTCAGAAGGAGCAATGTCCGGAGAATACGGCGGGTGGGGTAACACTTCCCATCCGACATTTTCCAAATAGTTTTTGACAGGTTTTGCATCATGTGGTCGAGCGTTATCATGCTGAAAAATGAGTTTATCATGTCTGTTACCCCAATCTGGTCGTTTTATGACCAGAGCTTGCTTCAAATGCATTAATTGTTGTTGATAACATTCTCCATTAATAGTTTCACCAGGTGTCAGAAGCTCATGGTACACCACACCTTTCATATCCCACCATATACACAGCATAAACTTTGCACAGTGAATATTCCGTTTGGTTTGTGATGGACCTGGTTCACCTGGCTTTACCCAGGCCTTTTTTTGTTTAGGATTCTCGTAATAAATCCATTTCTCATCACCAGTAACGATTCGATGCAAAAATCCCTTTCTTTTCTGTCTTTCAAGCAGCAATTCACAAATGGTCTTCCCTCTTTCCACGTCTCTGTCTTTCAATTCATGTGGAACCCAATGAGACATTTTTTGAATCATACCCATGGCTTTGAAGCGTCTGGAAACTGTTGATTGTTCAACTCCTAATGATTTTGCAAGGTCCTCTTGCGTTTGACAAGAATCCTGATCAAGCAATGCTGCCAATTCTGCATCTTCAAATTTTTTCAGCTGTCCTGGTCGCTCTTGGTCTTCCAAACAAAAATTACCACTTTTAAACCGTGCAAACCACTTCAGACACGTTCGCTCAGCTAGAGCATGGTCACCATAAACTTCAACCAAAATACGATGACTTTTGGTAGCACTTTTCTTCATGTTAAAGTAATGAAGAAGAATTCCCCGCAAAAACACTTTATCAGGAACAAAAATCGACATTATCAGTTAAATTAAAAATAGTGTTGTTTACGCTTAAATAAAATGATTTATAATGAAAATGATGCGCAATAACAGTGATCTTCGCACGCATGCATGGCTAAACGAAACGCTGAGACAATAAGCTAGTTTTGTAATCCCTTGTCAAACCGCACAAATTAATTCCTTGACCAAATAATAAGATCAGCCTTGGAAAAGATGACTGCTATATAATAATTTGTAAAAAGTATTTTTAAATAAGTTTGAGGAAATATTTGTTCAGTGAGATTTTTTAAAAAAAAAATTAAGTTCTGTTTTTAGTTTTATTACTTAAGTATATAAAGCAAATAATAAGAAAATGTGACATAATGGGAAAAAAAAATCACTTAAGTATATAAAGCAAGTAATAAGAAAATGTGATGTAATGGAAAAAAAAAATTAAACTAAGATAAAATAAGGTAAGTTTAAAATAGGTAATATTTTCTTTGTTGATCTCATGCAAGCATTTTTTGCTTTTTTTTTTTTAAAGAAGAAATATGAAGCTCTTGTCTCAGGCAATCAAAGCATTGAAAGCAGGTTACAAATTAATTTCAATTTTTGATAGTTTAATTTGTTTATTATTCAAAATTGATTGTGTTGCTGTGCATTTATTTAGTTTGCATCATCATTTAACTGAACATCTCAACGTAGAGATTGTATTAGGAACTATAGAAAACGCTGATGTTGCACAAGATTGGTTAAAATCAACTTTCTTATACAGAAGAATGCAACAGAATCCTAAATATTATGGCATGTTTTATTTGCTGTTTTTTTTTTTTGTTTATTTTTTGTTTAAAAATCACATTTTGCATTCTGTTAAGAAGAAAATATTAAGACATAAATAAACTTAATAATATAAAAAAAAATCTAATGTTAAAGTATTAAGCTTCTGTCTAACACAATTTTCCTAACATGATAGAGGTCATCTGTATAGTAAAAGGTTTAATAGTTACTACATGGTCTGTAGTTTTTTTAAGTTAATTTAAAATTTAGTCTGGTTTTTTGAAATTTATTTAAAATTCTCATACTTTAAAAAGTGCAGTTATTTTTAAATATATATCAAACATAGGGAAAAAATTTCAATCAACTATTAAAAGCCAAATTATTTTGCAAAATAATTTTTTTCTTTAAACAGGGGCTCCTGAAGGTCTAGATAAAGATGCTCTAAGCAAAAGGTTACAAGGTAAATTTAATATAATAGTTTCTGGATATTTTTCTAATTTATCCTGTTCATTGTGAGCAACATTTTTCAAAAATAAGATAAATAATTCCAAATTTTTTTGTTTCATTTAACAGCAATGTGTTTGCGTGCACTGAAGTCTTTACAAACATTACATCTGGTGTTATGCAATGATAATGGACAGTTCATTTCAACTGGTATGATTATTTAAAAAAAGAAGAAATATGTTGGTATTTTAAAGTCAAATCCTACCAAGAATCCATTCTATTACTTTATAAGGATGTTTCACACTATCTTTAGAAATTGGTAAGCTAATGGCAAACTATTGCATCAACTTTGAAACACTAAAGTTGTTTTCTGGAGCTAATGGGCATGAAAGCATGGCAGACATGGTTTGCAATTTTTTGTTGTTATAAAAATTTCAGCTATGAAGAGTTGAATTTTTTTTTCATTTTTCTTTTTTCTAATAAAGATTGAGCTTTTATCAAGAGCTGAAGAATTCAAAGAAATGACTGTTCGTCAAAATGAGAAGAAAGTTCTTAACATGTTAAATAAAGACAAAAAGAGAACAACCATTAGGTGATCTTTTCTCTTTTAAGTGTGGCTCATTATTTGATGTGTTTTGCAGTATATTTTCATCTAAGCTAATTTTAATCAATTTGTTTAACTTTTATAGCAATAAAATAGATTTTATAAGTATAAAAATTGAATAAAACAACAATCAAAGTTATAATAGAGGTTACATTAAAAGAAATTTTTTCTTTTTTAATTGTAAGGCCTCATGGTTTTATATACGTTATGCATCACAGCTTTAAACTGTCAATTCTCATGGTGCATTATATTAATTCATAGCTCATTACATATTGTAAGTTCTGTTTTTCAATAAAAAGGGTACATTATCAATGTTTATAGTGAGTGATCAATTCATACAACTCATTAATGCATTCATAGGATAAGTTCTATATTATCATATATTATCATAGTAAATTTGTCATTTTATTAGTTTTGAGAATTGAGTTTTGGTTCTAGATTCCCTCTGCCTTCAAAGATATCAAGTACTGCAATGAAAATCAATTGGTGACCGGATTTTGTGTTTATATTTAAACTTTCAGTTAAATTTTAAGAATTGCTTGTATGTTTTTATCTTAAGATTCTCAGTCATTGTGTGGCACTGCAAATTATGCAGCTGTGCATTGTGGAACTCTAATTTTTTAATAGTTTGCTTAGCTGACTTTAACATGATTTTTTGTTTGAAATGTACAAAAAAAAATTCATAAGAGTCAATTTAACAAGTTTATATTTTGTATTTTAACACTTCCACAAACTATTTTGCTAGTCTTCTACAATCTGCTCTTGGATGTCTTTCTGTTACTGAATTCTCCCTATTGCAAGACACTGGGGTAAATAGAATATTTTAAAATTTGTTAGAAGCTGGTCTATATCTAAGTTATCAAAATTTTTCATCTTTATAATTGAGTTTATTATGTTGTATTTAACAAGTAGTAGGTTCTAAATTGCAAATATATGTTGTATTATATTGTCAATAAACTGTTTGTTTTCATCAACCATCTAATTACACTTTTTATACTTCTATTATAAACTCAAAAACCAATTAGTTTTTGTTTAAAGCATTGATTAAATTGAGGGTGCTCTCTGTGTTGCATTCTACATTATAATATAGTATGAATGTATACTAATCAATTCTGTTAATAACTTTTGAATCAAAGAGACATACTTTGTTAAATCTTGTTTCTCTTGTTAGAGGGAATAAAGTTGTTTTTTTTTTTCTTAAAAAAAATTGGTTTTGTTAGAATTTTATACAAATGTTAAATGTTATCTTTATTTATTGTCTTTATTTTTTTTGGTTGTAGAAAATATTTCAAATTGGTCAAAGAATCTCTCGATGTAAGTTAATTTTCTTAAATAAGTTTCAAACTTTTTTTACAATAAATTAAAATGATAAAATAAAAAAGTGTTTTTTTTAGTTTTACCAAATTTTTCTGTCTTACGTCTCCACAATAAAAAAACAAGTTGTAACTTATCTCTGTTTTTCTAACATTATGCTGTCACAGTTTGTTAGTAAAGTCCAACTTTTCATATTTGTGATTTGCGCCAAAACAATTTTTTGCAGATAAATTAGTTTTCCTTGTGAGGGTAGTACTGTCTTACATACTTTTGAAATTTTTTTGTTTTTAATTTTAATTGATTATTTAAAAAGTAGTTATTTTTCTTTTCAAATTGTTGGGTTAAAATTGTTGCTGTTTTAGTATCAAGTACTCAAAGTTGAATTTTTTTCATGACTCCTGTATTGTTTACCTTAATTTGATATTAAAAGCTATTAATACTTTAAACTTTCATTTTAGTCATGATGGAATACTTTCTACTTCAAAGTAACTTTCAGACTGCTCTTAACTCTGTGCTGTTATGTAAATGTATTCGTGCGAAGTAAATATATTTATAAATTTAAGTGAACTGAGATTTTTTTTATGAATTGTATTTTAAAATTAGATTGCTTATAAATACATAATATTGGCCAAACAGTGTACACTTAAAACAAAATCTTGGAATTCAAATAGGTAAAAATTATAAAATTCTCAACCTTTTGTAAATAGAAACTTTTTCCACACTTTTATTTTCCAAATTTTTCAAAAAACCTATTTACATGTTTTTAGATATTGGTTTTGTGCTTTTTTAAATATTTGAATTCATTTTTTCAAGTTGGTGTTTTTTTTATAATAATTTATCAATTTCTGTTAACAATCTGTTCTTAATAAAAGATAAAGTTGGTTGAATTTTCATTTAATTGAGTTACATTTACTGAATTTTTTTTTAAATATTTATACATCCCTCTATTCTTTAAGGCTATGGGAAAATTCTATATATGTCTCTCGACAATTGGAAAAGATTGGTAAACATAGTTTTTTTATTTTTAAAATGCTTATAATTCTCTTTAATTATTTTTTATTCTTGAGTTTAAAAACTTTAAACAACTTTGTTTTTTTTTAGTGTTTTAAGCTTCATCTGGGGAGAGGTTGTTTTTTTTATTTCCATTTGAAATTATTTGTAGGTGCATCATTATCAGCAGCATTAGTGGCAGCTGGTCTTACAACATTCATAAAAATAGAAGAAACAAATCCCAGGGAAATAGAACTGGTACTTATTTGTTTAATATTATTGAAATTAATGTTTTTAAGAATATCTATTAATATTTCTTTAACAATATGTATTCATAACAATAATATCTTGTTCATAAGGATACATTCACCAATATAATAAAGGTTATTTCTATGTGCTTTATTTAAATTATTTAGATTATTATACTTAAATTTAATTATACATCTTTAATTTTATATTTTTAGTTTTTAAAGTAATTTTTCATAACTTTTATTATATATAGATTGTAAATCGACATCCTCCATTCGGTTCACAAGTAAGGTTTATAATTAAATAGTAATATAAACAGGCTTATGACAAAAACATTGTCTGAAAAGTAATAGATCATTCTTAAAGCATTTTTAGCACTGGTCACCAAAATTATTTTTTAAAAATTTGTAAAGAAGTTCCATTGCATGACATTTCTTCAAAATGAAACTTATACATTATTGGATGTGGCTTATGTTATGCAACTTTTTTTTTTTTTTTTTTTTTGCAATATCACATGATTGTAAAAACAACTGCATAGTAAACAAACAAAGAGATTAATCAATTCAATCGAAAGTCAACTAAAATCCAAAAGTCATTGAAAAAGTTCAAGAGCCATAGCACAAGACTTTAGTATCAGCAATAGATCTATTCAATGAGTGCTAAAAAAATGTTTATGTAAATATCCATATAAAACAATCAGAGTTCCCAAGTTAACTTCAGATCATAAAGCAAAAAGAAAATCAAATTGCATCTGGATGAGAAAGAACCTGAATTGAGAAAAAGTTGAAAAAACAATGTTTACAGACGAAAAGATGTTCATGTCAGATGGCTACTATAATTCCCAAAACAATATTATTTGGGCTGATGATCAGTAAAGTGCAAATGATTCGGGTGGTATATTCAAAGAAGAGAAATACCCTAGAAATGTAATGGTTGCTATGAGGTATCATGAAATGGCCTCATGCAGTCTTTCTTGTTTGATAAAGGCCAACAGCTTAATGCAGAGAACTATATTGATGTTTTGAAGTTTTATAAGAGAGAAGGTGACAGGCTTTCCCATAGAGATGATTGGATGTTCAACAAGATGGTCAAGTCCACATACAAGTGATTTGACTCAAAATTGGTGCAAAAATAACTTCAAATCCTTTATACCCAAAGAAAAATGGCTTCTAAATACACTCAAACTGAATGAAATGGACTATTCAGTATGGAACAAAATCAGTAAGAATGTCGATTACAAAAGTAACAATAGGAAAATGTCTGATCAAGAAAATTAAAAAAGACAATGAAAATTTTACAAGGGAAGTAATTGACACTTTTCTGTTTTAAGTCAATAGAAAAAAACAATAGAGATAATATAATTAACCATAGTTAATTATTATTTATTAAAGTATGTTAAATAAATATTATATTAAAAATATATTTGTTCTTTTTTTAGTAATATTAAATTATTTAAATGTTACAAAATATATGCCACATCTGATATCAAGTGCTTTTTTATACATGAAACAAATATTTTGCCAAAATGTAGTGCTGTCTCACTGAAATTAGTTTCTTCCGTTTTAGCTGTGCATTGGTGTTGCCATTTATAAAGAACAAGATTTTTATTAAAAAATATAGCTCTTTTCTGAGTTTATTTTTAAAAAAAAAACGTTATTAAAGACACCAAAAATTCTAGAGAAATCAAACAAATTAGGGAAAAATTTCTAAGCATTATTTTTTACAGGCCTGCGTAATAAATTATGTTAATATTTGTGTTGTGTAGTGTGTTTAACTTTATAGGTGAAACAGTTAGTTTCATCTCTGCCAAAGTTTGATGTAATAGTTAAACAGGTAAATTATTTTGGTGTGATCAACAAAATAATCTTTTTTTCAGTTTTATTATGTTAATATTATCATACAGTGCTTAAATAAAAAAAACACAATTTTTCTTTATCACAATGCATTAAGTTATTTTATTTCTCAATAACATATTTCTACTTTCAGCTAAATAGTAAAATAAGTTCTTACATACACATTCTATTTTTCGCTGCGATTTTCTTTAGATTTTGTGCTCTCTCAGTTGTTATTAGTTTCTTCTATTTTTTTCTACATAAGAATGAGACTCCCCAGTAAAAAAAAGTTAAAGGTTGAAAGTAGGCTCAATCATGGTGTTGTAGAATTAAACTCTGCTTTGTTATTTACATGGTTATAAATGTAGGAAGGAGAACTTAGCTTAAGTCAGGCACATGTATTAGTGAAGGTAGTCTTGCTCAACAAGAAAGATCAAGTGCATCCTCTACAGTATCTTTTACTTATTGGTGATTCAGATAACAGAATTCTCTTTAAGCAAAAAATTTCGTAAGTTTTTCATGAGTTTTAGTTTGGTGTTAAATAGTATATATATTTCAGTCTTGTCCTTTTTTGGTTTTTTAAAAGTAAAAAGAGTTTTTTACTATATATTGAGATTATTGTAAATAAATTGCCCCACATGTTTATTTAGGCTTAAGATACTTTGAATTTAAAAAAAAAAAATATTTGTTAACATTTAGAAGCTATTTCTTATTAAAAACAGAATGACTCTTATTTTATCTTACTTGGAAAAAAATCTTAATTTAAAAAACTAGACCTATCCTTCATTGTAGTACAAGAAAACTGTTATTGTGACATGTTGGCTTTGAAACTTTTAAAAATATAGGAACTTTAAAAGATTCTCAAGTTAAGATGCTGCAATATTTTTTATCAAACCTTAGAGAAGAAATGGCTCACAAAAAAGACACTCATAATGGGTTTAAGAATGAAAGCTAAAGATACTCCCTATTTTTCCAGAATATTTAAAGTTTGAGATATCAATTTTGAAGTTACAAGATGAATGTAAAAATGGTCTGGGTGGACTCTTCCATTGTTTTCATCTGAAAACAGGGGAAATCTTTTATTGATATCTATAGTTTTTATAAGTTAAAAAATATTTATCTACTAAAAAACACATGTTTTAGAATACTTATTTACTAAAAAAACTTAGATTTTTTATTAACAATATACAAACTCTTTAACAGTTTTCTGCTAAAGGATTGTGTGCAATAAACATAAGTTTTTATAAGTTTCTTTGGTATAAAATGTGAGGAGCAGAGATGTTTTGGTTGTTTAATAAAATGCCTTATTGTTCAAAAAAAACCATGATAACCAATAATATCAAATGGCATGATTTGATATGAAATGATCATGTCTAATGTTCATTCATAATGTCCAAATGTTCAGTTTAGTTTTACAATCTTGCATGTTCTTTAATATTGCCATTTTAAAATATTTTTTTTAACAAAGAAGTTGCTTTTTTATTTTTTTTAAAAAAAAATCTTTTTAAAAATGTATTTTCATTTTAATTTTTTATTTGTTTGTGTCCTGCTTGAATACTTTTATTAACATTTTAATTTAGCATTTATCATTTTCAAGGATCCATATGGTTTACAAAAATTATTGTTAACAAGACCTCAAAGACTTGTAGTATCAGCATAAATCTTATCAATTTACAATATGGTATATTTAGATTTTATTAGCAGATTAAATATAGACTTTTTTAATTAAAAAAAAAATTTATAAAAAACTTGAGCTTAATTAAAAAATGGTCACCTTGATCATAAAATAAAATTTATGATGAAAAATTGGTTAACAATGTCCAGAGGTCACTATTAACCTCAAAGAGAATTATCTGGTTGACTCATTTTTGGCCAAACAAATCGTTCTAATGTAAGTTTTTGAACAGTGTAATAACATATGCAAAAGCAATATAGTTAATATTAAATATATAAAAAATGCAAAAATTAAAAAACAAAAATGTTGCAGAAGGATATCTGAAGATAATTCAGGTGAGAGTTACGTTAAAGAAAAAGTTTTAGGTTTTATTTGTTATTTTAACTACTAAAAATCTTTAAAAAATTTCATTTGTTATACCTAAAAATGGTCTTTTTTTAGCAAAAGAGAATTTAGTAGAAAAAATTTAGTGACCTTTTATAAGAATGTGACAGCATTTGCATAGAATATGAAACTTTTTTTTTAATTCTATTAAATATCATAAATTCACAGGCTTTTACAAATGAACACAGAAATCTCTTTTTGCCTAACCATTCTGGTCTTTTAACGACTGGATTTTAAAAACTTGAATGGTAAGTCCAATTTAAAAAAGTTGCTTTTTTTTTTCATAGTATACAAGTGTGTTCATTTTTCATCCCTAAAAAACTCATTCAATACAATCCTATTTCTCAAAAATTGTTACAGAGTCTTCTAACCAAAACAGTAACTCATGATTAGGATCAGCTCTTTTTTTTAATAAATTACTATACAAATTCACTTGATATCTTGTATAAGCATAATTCTTTCTTTAAGTTGGTCTGGATGTGCAAACTTCATTCACTCCTGGATTCACTAGAAATGCTAATGAAATTATTTGTGAAAAGACTAACTTACTTGGTAAATGTGTAAATTATTATTGGATTTTAATTGCCATCATTTTTTAAAAACTTTTAGATTATTATTTTGTGGGTGTTTATGTATAACATATTTAAGTGATATTTTCTCAAAAAATAGTT
The DNA here is from genome assembly GCF_058129835.1 of Hydra viridissima. Classification (NCBI taxonomy): domain Eukaryota; kingdom Metazoa; phylum Cnidaria; class Hydrozoa; order Anthoathecata; family Hydridae; genus Hydra; species Hydra viridissima. The sequence continues at coordinate 14,099,218 of NW_028324300.1, forward strand.
AAGACCAGCATATACTTGATTACTTCCTCTGCATCATTATGCAAGTAATCAAACATATGCTGGTCTCAACATATTAGTATTCTGCCTACATCTGCATGTCAAGCATATCAAGTCATAGATAACTTTAACTAGAGCCTATACAAAATTAAATGCAACTGCTTAGCTTTCAAAGCCTAAGTCAAGTATCTCATGCAAATGAGAAGTTTGACTTAACCTTAGTAAGCTAGTGGTAAGAGCGGTAAGAATGATAATAGTGTAATGGTTAAAGTAATAATAATATCCAATTAAGATTATAATAAAAGTAATCAGTTGAGTTCAGATATTGTTAAGAATTTAACATAAAATGGATCATTTAAATTTAAATTTATATCCTATGCAAACATAGCAAGCAGTTTTTTAACATTTTTAAATTTAATTTTTATTTTGATATTATAAAATTGTGTTTAATGTAAACTAGTGTAACCATGTTTTGAAGATCCTTTACAAAAGTTTGTGAGGATTCTGAAAGTGGCATGTCTTTCAGATGAGCTTTTTTGTTAAAGTTGTTGAACAACTTGAAAAAAAAAAACTTTATAGTAATTTTTGAAATCCAGAGTAGTATAGTGAAAGTAAATCCATGAAATAAGTTTATGTAGTTTAAAATCCTTTTATAAGTTTTTACTCTTAGGTCAAGAAATATCATGCAACAAAGCAAAGCCCTTGGTGGAGTGTAATCATAGATGCATTAATAAATTGAAATATCTTTTTCATTATTTTATAATCCTTCATAATTTCTACTGGTATTTAATGACACTTTTAGCTGTCATTTCGAAAATTTGTTTGCTGTCATTTTTGTCTGAGTGTCTGAAACCATTTAACAATCAACTCTTAACCACTACAAATTAAAATCTTTGTTTTTTTGTTTATATAATGCCAGTTGAAATTTCTTTAACATTGCACACCTGTGGCCATCGATGTTGCAAAGCTATTTTACAAAGAATGCCTGATTCTGTTAGTATACATGTTCTGTACATTTTTTAACAGATTTTTCCTTCTCATTTGAGAGTTTGTTGCTCCTCAAATTGTAAAAAAAGAGAAATTATAACTTTATTTTCAATAACATTTTGATTCAGAACACTAATTTGCGAAGGTTGCCGATGAAGAGATCTATATGTAAGCTAGACTTTCTTTTACATACACGTGTGTGTGTGTGTGTGTGTGTGTGTGTGTGTGTGTGTGTGTGTGTGTGTGTGTGTGTGTGTGTGTGTGTGTGTGTGTGTGTGTGTGTGTGTGTGTGTGTGTGTGTGTGTGTGTGTGTGTGTGTGTGTGTGTGTGTGTGTGTGTGTGTGTGTGTGTGTGTGTGTGTGTGTGTGTGTGTGTGTGTGTGTGTGTGTGTGTGTGTGTGTGTGTGTGTGTGTGTGTGTGTGTGTGTGTGTGTGTGTGTGTGTGTGTGTGTGTGTGTGTGTGTGTGTGTGTGTGTGTGTGTGTGTGTGTGTGTGTGTGTGTGTGTGTGTGTGTGTGTGTGTGTGTGTGTGTGTGTGTGTGTGTGTGTGTGTGTGTGTGTGTGTGTGTGTGTGTGTGTGTGTGTGTGTGTGTGTGTGTGTGTGTGTGTGTGTGTGTGTGTGTGTGTGTGTGTGTGTGTGTGTGTGTGTGTGTGTGTGTGTGTGTGTGTGTGTGTGTGTGTGTGTGTGTGTGTGTGTGTGTGTGTGTGTGTGTGTGTGTGTGTGTGTGTGTGTGTGTGTGTGTGTGTGTGTGTGTGTGTGTGTGTGTGTGTGTGTGTGTGTGTGTGTGTGTGTGTGTGTGTGTGTGTGTGTGTGTGTGTGTGTGTGTGTGTGTGTGTGTGTGTGTGTGTGTGTGTGTGTGTGTGTGTGTGTGTGTGTGTGTGTGTGTGTGTGTGTGTGTGTGTGTGTGTGTGTGTGTGTGTGTGTGTGTGTGTGTGTGTGTGTGTGTGTGTGTGTGTGTGTGTGTGTGTGTGTGTGTGTGTGTGTGTGTGTGTGTGTGTGTGTGTGTGTGTGTGTGTGTGTGTGTGTGTGTGTGTGTGTGTGTGTGTGTGTGTGTGTGTGTGTGTGTGTGTGTGTGTGTGTGTGTGTGTGTGTGTGTGTGTGTGTGTGTGTGTGTGTGTGTGTGTGTGTGTGTGTGTGTGTGTGTGTGTGTGTGTGTGTGTGTGTGTGTGTGTGTGTGTGTGTGTGTGTGTGTGTGTGTGTGTGTGTGTGTGTGTGTGTGTGTGTGTGTGTGTGTGTGTGTGTGTGTGTGTGTGTGTGTGTGTGTGTGTGTGTGTGTGTGTGTGTGTGTGTGTGTGTGTGTGTGTGTGTGTGTGTGTGTGTGTGTGTGTGTGTGTGTGTGTGTGTGTGTGTGTGTGTGTGTGTGTGTGTGTGTGTGTGTGTGTGTGTGTGTGTGTGTGTGTGTGTGTGTGTGTGTGTGTGTGTGTGTGTGTGTGTGTGTGTGTGTGTGTGTGTGTGTGTGTGTGTGTGTGTGTGTGTGTGTGTGTGTGTGTGTGTGTGTGTGTGTGTGTGTGTGTGTGTGTGTGTGTGTGTGTGTGTGTGTGTGTGTGTGTGTGTGTGTGTGTGTGTGTGTGTGTGTGTGTGTGTGTGTGTGTGTGTGTGTGTGTGTGTGTGTGTGTGTGTGTGTGTGTGTGTGTGTGTGTGTGTGTGTGTGTGTGTGTGTGTACAAACACATGTGCAAAAATGTTGAGTTTATGTAGAAAATTATCAAGATATGGTTTTCTCCATTCATAGTGTAAACTTTCTTTTTAGCGGCTGCATCCAAACATGATGTACAGGTAATAACACAATTTCATTTATTACCCATCCATCAATCCAAATGCAAGATCATTCATTCATTTGAATCTGATATATAATAGTTTTTTTTTAAGCCTTCCTATGAGGTTTCTTTAAAAAATGTAACCAATGATTTTGAAGCTTATGCATATAATCGTAAAAGATCAGTTTGTCTAAAGGTGATTATTTTAAACCCTCAAAAAGTAATTTTTCTATAGCTTTTTAACATTCTTAAAATATTTTTTTTAATGAAAGTTCTTTAATATACAATTTATATTTGTATGTAAAGGGTTTGTAAAGATATTTAAAGTAAAATAGTGCTCAGATATCTGTAAAGATAAAAAATTTTCACTTTAAGAATGAAGCGGAACAAAACAATAGCGAAATGAATAAACGTCGGAAACTTTTAGATGGAGGTATGCTATCTCAGGTGGACTCTTTTCAAAATCTGCGTGCATATAACAGTTTACAAGACGATCCTTCGGCTTCTAATCTTTATGTTGACTTTAGCATTGATCAAAGTAAGAGATTTAAAATTCGTGAAAAAAGTTTTTGGTTATTTGTTTGTTTTTTTTCAAAATGAAGCAAATAGTTTTGTAAAGGTTTTTTTTGATTGTTTTTTTGTTTTTTTTTGTTACCTTAGTTACTATAGTAAAAATATAGTGCATTGTAGTAATAAGTTTTGTATTAAAAATTCAGGATCTTGACAGCAAATTGTTTTAGCAAATAAAGCTCATAAAAAGTAATAATTAAACATGACAGCAAATTGTTTTAGCAAATAAAGCTCATAAAAAGTAATAATTAAACATAAGAAGACCCGGAGCATTCGGTATCAAAAGTAATGACGGTACCGAAAATCGGGAGAAGTCGATATTAATTACTTACTTTCGGTTTTATTATCATTATTTTCTTCTTATCGGTACTGGTTTTTTTCCTAACTATCGGTTAATAAAACAGCTGTTAATACTGACCACTACCAATTTTAATTACTGAAGTTAATGTTGTTCTTTTTTTAAGCTAATATTAAATATTTAAAGATAAATATTAATAAGATGTATGATATAATCGTATATTTTGTCAAAGCTACATTTATATGTTAATATAAGACTAAATACATGTATGTATGTACAGTATTGGACAAAACATTTGCAACCAATATCGAACAATACTAAAAAGTGTTCCTAATTTTACATGTCTTTAACACTTTTGATTAATTTATTAATTTTCGTGTACAAATAATGAACTTTGTGATGAACAAAACTTGAAGAACTTTGTCTCTAAACAGTTACATAGTTATTTCTCTAAATTAAATAAATGCAGCACTTTTATATAAAGAAACTAAATTAGCATTATTTGGTTGCAAATGTTTTGTCCAATACTGTATGTATGTATGTATGTATGTATGTATGTATGTATGTATGTATGTATGTATGTATGTATGTATGTATGTATGTATGTATGTATGTATGTATGTATGGATGCATGTATGTATGTATGTATGTATGTATGTATGTATGTATGTATGTATGTATGTATGTATGTATGTATGTATGTGTGTATGTATGTATGTATGTATGTATGTAAAAGTTAGTCTTAAATTCCTTTATAAGAATTGGTTGATGAAAATGGTGACCAGTTTGGAGGATACGAGGAAGACTTTTATAAAGATTCTCATACTCCGATTCCTATTCTAGAAGATGAAACTGAAAGGTCAGCAACACTCCAGCATGTTGTTCCTGTGGCTTGTGATCGTAAATCCGACCAAAATTTATTTGAGTTTAAGTGTTTCGACGAAGTAGAAAGAACCAGTACAAGCATTCATGATTCGTTTTCTAGTGGAATGAACAACTTTCGTAAAAGTAGTTCATCAAAAAGCAGTTTAGTTTCAGATAAAACAATCTGCAAAACATTAAAAACACGTGGTAGAGAAACACAAAATTTGGAACCTTGTTTCAATTTAACTAGTAACTTTAGTAACAAGTATGTAAGCAGAAATCAGATGTACGGTGACCAGTATTTTAAAACACTCGAAGCTCATGCAGAATATCTGAAAAAATTATCAAGCTTGCCTCGATTATCTTCTCCTACTTTCAATATCACTGAAAGCATCGACTTAAATGACAGTAAAATATCTGTTTCAAAACGAGAGAGCGAAATATCCGTTGTTCCAAAACGAGACTCAACGGATCGCCAAGAATATTTCAATGGCAATAATTTAACCATGCGTTATACTGATGAGAATGGTATGTTATTGATAAACAACTGCTTTGATACGATGAATAGTAAAGGTTCACAATCTCAATACGAAGTACCTGATGTTCTGAACGTTAATGGTTCGAAAAAAGAATTCGAAGAACCTGATGTTCTGAATATGAAGGAAACAAGACAGAAGTTTTTCGATTTAACTAAAAAATATCCTGACATGATTAAAGTGCCGGTTGTACAAAACGAAGTTTGTCCGTTTGTTCTTCAAAAGTCTTCATTGAATTTATGTGGGAAAGATTTCTCATGTGATAAATCAACTTCTAGTATTTCTAATCAAATGTCTTGTAATTTTGATGAAAAATGTTCAAAAGACGGCACTGAATCAATATGCGGCGAGTTTCGAAATAGGCATATTTTTGACGTAGAGAATGAAGCTTCCACGCTCAGGATGCCTCTAAGAGTGGAGGATTCAGAGTGCTATAATGAAAATCTTGATTTGAATTATTCGTTCGGTAAAAACCAAGCAAATTCTCTTTCACACTTTCAGACTATAAACTCTCCAAAAAGTTTGGCTCAGATTAAACGAGAAAATTTTTCTAATCGACAATTACCTGGAAGTGAATCTTTAACTGTAACTCAAAATTGGCAAAGCTCAGTTTTCCAGCTTGATGATCTCTTATATAGAAAGAATCAAATGGATTCAAAACAAATACAGCAGGCGTGAGTTTAATAATTTTGTTATGAGATCTATTTGATTTTTTGTTAGCAATTTTGTTGATTGTTACAAAGATTCTCAATGTTTTAGCGATCCGGAAGAAACCTTTGATTTCGTCGAGTGTTAACGAAGCGAAACAATTAAATATGAATTTTTCGCAAGGTTTACTCGCGTGTCAACGGATAACGGTTCTTGCGTTAATTGTTTTAAGAACAACTCAATTTAAAAGGTTCGAGTTTTAATAGATTCATTTGTAAAGATTCGAATCCTTCTAAAGTTTATATTATTTAGTGAATTTATATTATCTAGAGAACTTTTACGTTGCCGGTTTACGAGCTTAAAAGTGTTTTAGGCTTTTTTTTTTCCTGCTTTTGTGTTATTTTTAATCGTATTTATAAAAATATTGCATGCCTTTTGATCTTTAATAAGAATTATCTTATACAGTTAATTTAATCTAAAAAGGTTTGCCATCCGATAATGTAATCTTGTGATAAAAATAATCATGTGATAATAACTGTTGAAGATTTAGATTTGAGGGAAAAAACTTTACACCGAGTAAGAAAACTTTTTTTTAACAAAAATCTTGCTTTGTACTAATTCTTGACTATTTCTTTAACAACTTTTGGTAACTTTTTATCCTGTGCCAGCTTTCGCACTCCTAATAATAGAAGGTCTAGATACGTCGATTAGTTGCGCAAACGGTTTAGTAGAATTAAGTTCTATTGATTTGTATCAACCGGTTAACAACTTTAAGATATTAAAAGATTTAAATTTTTGGAACTGGTTGTTATTATCTTACTCTTTTTTTTTTTTTTTTTTTTTTTTTTTTTTTGTTTAAATAAAAATATATAGTAAATTAAGTAGTGTTATGTTTAAATCAAGTATTTAGCTGTGAGCTTTTTTGGACTTCGATAATTAGTTTGAGCTTTGGAATTTCGATTGCTGAACGTTTTCAAAAAGATGCTGTTAAGCGTATTAAAAATAAAAAGAAGTTTATGAAATTTTTTCGTAAAGTTTGTCGAGTTCGCTGTGGTTTTTCTAACGCAAAATTTTCAGTTAAAGAAATATTTTCAAAAATTTTTTTGCGGTTATCTTTATGACGTACTTTTTTTCTTTTTTTTTTAATATTGATTTTTTTATTTGTTGGTGAGGGTATGTATTCTCTTGGTTATCCTGTTATGGGCTTTTATTGTACAAAATAAACAATAGTCGAAAAAATTAGACCATTATCCATAATCTTCGTTTAAAAGACGTCATCTGTTTTTTATCTGCCGGATCACATTTCATTTGTACAATCCCTTACGCAAGAAAACGTATTTATAGACGGATACGTACCGGTGTGGGCTAATGCTTACCTGTAATAAACAGAATCTTGAACTCCGCAGTTGTATTTTTTCGCGGACGACTTTATGACAAAGTAAACAAAAAAAAAACTATGGAAATATAAGAGCATGCAAAAAAATCTTTTTGTTCTTTTAAAAAAAAAAAAATGCATCTTAAATTAATTTCAATATGTTTTTTTTTTTGTTTTTTTTTTTATATAAGAAAATATTAGTACTAAGTTACTGTTCGATAAGAAACTTATTTCATTAAAGAGTTCAAGGAATATTTCCTTAATTTGTCTTTTATTCAGGACAAAAATATGAGAATTAATATTACATTGAATGATGTTGACGGAATTCAAATAGTTTTAGTTGACTTACTGTAAAACATTTTATCTTATTATTAACATGTTTTCGAATTGTATTTCATTTTCTTTTTTCTCTCTTTTGATACTTAAGAAAGTTTTAAGAAATTATTACAGTTGTAAAAAAGTATCCTTAAAAGAAGAAACACTTTAGTACTCGCCTATTTGCTTGGTTTCTTATTAAAAAAAAAAAAAAAAAAACGTGTAAAAGTTTGTTGTTTTAAGAATTTCTGTTTTTTAATTCAATTTGAAATTTTACTGTCGCTCAATTTGATTATAGCGCAAAAAACTACTTTTGGATAAAACAAGCGCAAAATTGTTTCGGAGAACCAAACTGTTTTCGCGCGTTTTATTTGATCAATTTTTTTACTTAGCATGATTTTAAGCCCGCTTGACAGAGGAGTCTCTTGAAACCATGGTCCTATAAGAGATGGACTTGCAACCTTTTGTTTTACATCTAAGAGGCTTGAAACGCTGACTTTTTTTTTCTGTTTGTTAACCAACAGAATTAACAAAAAAGTAAATATAAACTGTTAATAAAAGTTTCCTTATATACGTGCGTTATTATTTTTTTCACCGAATTAGTTGTCTGCTTTCGGGATGATGACAAACTATTGTGCTTATCTCCACTAATATTTATCACGCATTAAAACTGCTATATTTGCTTTTTAATACAGGTGATGAAAGATAACTTTTTTTAGGATGCTTATGTTGACGGCCGTGAAAAATGTAATCAAATAATTTAGGCAATGCCTTCCAGGCAAAACTCGCCGTTTAAATTTTAAATGGAGAAAAAAAAGAGTTACTGTGCTTAGCAATATGTGATCCTTAGCAGTAGCTTGTAATAAGATTACCACCATTGATGATTAATTCTATTTATACAAACACCCCGAATATTAGACTGAGACGGAAAATAAATTATTGACAATTGGAATTTTAGTTGTACTTATTTTCTTTTTTTTACGTTTTCCATTTTTTCAACACATTCAATCATACAGTTTTTTTAGTAAAATATGCCAATGAATAAACAGTGTTATCAACAAGTAACAACCAATGGAAATTATAGATGTTGACGATTGTTATAAAACATTCAGTTTTAACCTCAAATTTATCCGAGTAGCATATGGCTGCATAGAGCGCATTTCACTTCAGGTAGTAACGGCCAAATTTAATAGATTCGCATAAATTATGAAAATTGTCAAAATTTGCATAAAGCATACGCCCATTTTTTATCGTAATTCACAAAAGAAATTAGAACATAAAACTAATCAAGTTGCACCTTTAAACCGTTTAACATCCGGCAGATGTTATAAATGAAGTTACAGTAATTTTGCTAAACGCTACAGAAATATTTATGATCGCTAACATCAAAGCCAGGAGAAATCTTATGCCTTCTTTCAACTTTCATTGCCGGTCAATTCCTTCTTGCTGCCCCCCCCCCCCTCGTGCCGAATTTTTCCGCCTACTCCTGATAATTCGATAAAGAAGGCTGGTAAATAACGTGTACCAAAAAAAAATGCCATCCAAACTCCAAAACAACAAAAGTCGTAGAAATATTTTATTCACATGAAACATATATTTTTAAACAAGGTAACTGATGTTTTTCTAGTGGTTACCTAAATTCTTGTAAATTAATCTTTTGGGCGTTTCTGTTATTGTAGATCGCAGATAAGTTTTAATTTCAATTTAGAAAGACTTCTCCACTTGCTACAGTAACAGGTATTGTTAACTAAAATCATAATAAAAAATCATACAATGATACGTCAATACATCTAAAAAAAATGGAAAACAAAAAAACATACTACTTGGCCATCTTTAAACATGTCATCAAATTATTCTGCGCTGTTTGGTTACTAAACAATTTACGCATTAATTATATTAAACTAATAAATGGACTTTAATTGCCTTTAGAGCGATACTTTCGTCTGTTAACCTTTTGGAAACTACACGGGAAAAACCACAGATGTCCCCTTTCTCATAGTTTTGCATTTGTGTCCTTTTCATCAAATAATGATACTTTCTTATTACTTTGGACAATATCTAAGAGAAAAACTATCGTTAACAGTCACTATCGAGGTGTTTGAAAATGCTTCACAATCAAAAACCCAAGAAAAGACACTATTACTAAAAATAAGTTGAAAATTATTAAGAGATCATTTTTTATTTAATAGTTTTAAAACATGGAGGACTTTTTCAGATTTGAATTCTCACTTGTATTTTTACAAAAAAAGACAATTAAAGAAAAAAAAAATGTTTACATTTAAAATAAAAAATAATTTAAACATTTAAAAAGTAAACATGTAACAGGACTTAAAATTTGCAGCCCAAATCACTTGCCACTCTTGTATGACCTGCCTCCCCCCTCCTCCTTCTCTTTTCCCAAAAAGAAAGGGCTGGTGCTGCTTCCATTTTACATTTGTGATAGAATGCGCCTGGTTATTGCGCTGATCAAACACGCTACAAAAAAGCAGATATAGATCTTGTATATAAGCAAACGGATATCACAGGTGCAATTATGTTTACCAGACAATGCCAATTAAAAAAATTCAACTAAAAAAACCTAACTTAACATATTCTTCTTTTGGAAAAACTGAGGATATTGTCAATTATGAAAAAATCAACAGATTAAAAGTTACCATAAATATAATTATAGCTATTTTTTTATTCAAATGCTGTCTGGCACGGTTTTGCCTATAAACACCTCGCTCATGTGCCGGAGACCACGGCGTTCCGAAGGCCAGATAATCGAAAATATCGGAAGACCAAGTGGAAGTTAAAATGGCTGCTGCTACAATCTTAAATTTTACAAAGTTAACTACAGTTTAAAAAATATATACGTGCATCCATAGTTACTGAGAGTGTTTCATATTTATATCAAACTGTTGCTATTGCATTTATTACTTTTTACTATTCCCTACACGGTTAATGACTTTATCGATTGAGATGTATACAATTGGACAAATGCAATGCTTTACATAAAGAGCGCGTTAAACTTGATTATAATTTTTTGGGAGGATGAAAATTTTTCATCTTACATCAGGTGGAAAGGCAAAAATTAAAGATAAGTATAATTAAATATAATTAAGTGTAGAGATTATATACTCGTTAAATCCAGTTATAATTTTAAACATTTTTTTGTAAAGTTTTTAATACTACACTTAATATTTTGTGAATTGGATTCAAATTTTCCGTAAGGGTAAAGTTGGGGGTATGTTTTGTAAGGGAGCATTGAGCTACAAATAAAAAATTAACACACTAGCAAGATTCAAATGCGTATTTAATGACTTTAATTCAATCAAGGATTCTAAATAAGACCATTGCAAGATAATTTATTGATTAGAATGTTTTCACAATAACAATCTCTCAAGGACAGAAACAATCTCTTGAGGGCAGAAACAATCTCTTGAGGACACAAACAATCTCTTGAGGACACAAACAATCTCTTAAGGGCAGAAACAATCTCTTGAGGACAGAAACAATCTCTTGAGGACTTTTGATTTCTTAGAAAAATGATTCATACTTTTGATTTCTTAGAAAAATGATTGATACCAGCCATAACCTTAAAATTTAACAAAATTTTTTTGGAAAACCGCTCATGTGACATGCTCATGTAGCATGCTCATAAATCGCTTCCTTAACGTAGAACAAACTTAATTAACATTTTTAAACTCTGAGATTCCATAGCAGACCTTTACACTGGTTTGGTCATAGGACAAGATGGGAAAAGCTCAAAGGAATGCAACTCCCATGATAACTTTTAATCTCTGGAATTCGAGATTGTTTAGCTTAAAAATACCGTTCACAGAGTCAAGTAAAAGTCTCATGAAAGTTCATTATGTTGTGAACAGCTTGAATATGTCTTCTTGATTTCAAAAGTATTAATCGATTTAAGACGTATTGCACGAAGTATGGCATATTATATCATGCTAAAAAAATGCTTATTTAAATGAATTTTACAATGAGGATTTTTTTGCAAATATAAACGAAATTAAATGGTTGGGTTTAAAATATTTTTTTAAAAAAGGTAAGGATTATTGATTGTAAACAAACGGATGAAAAATCTTATTTCAGATAATCACTTATAGAAGACTGAACAAATGGCGAAATTGTCTAAAATAATCAATCTCAACCTCATTGTGTTTGAATATTCGATGCAAAGATACTTATAAAATATGAACTGAAGATGTTAAGAAATATCAATTCGTAAAAAATGTCTGAATTAAATTTAACAACTTCTCAATCAAATCAGTCAATACCAATAGCGGAAAATCAAAGTGATGTTAAAACATCAGCAATATGCATCGGAATAGCAATCACACTTCTTAATATTGCAGAAATAATTTTAATTGCAAAGTTGAAAAGAAAACGAAAGCGCTACGAAGTTATGTTGCTCAGTTTATCTTTTGCGGATTTATTTTTCGGTTTATCAATAATTACACTTGAGATAGCAACTTTTATGAGAAATAAATATTACAATAAAGTAAAGCAATTTTATTTTACTATATTTTTTTATTTTATCGTGACTTCGATCTGTCACCTGTGTTGGATAACGTTTGATCGGTTATGGTTAGTTTATGCACCACTTAAGCACAAAGTTCACGTTACAAAAAGAAGATTATACATACTCATTGGATCAACGTGGATTTTAACAACAATAGCTGCGATAACCTTGTACACTTATGCAAACCTGGACGCAACAAGCGAAGACAGTTTGACCACTGCACATGAAACTGTCAATCAAACAATAAACCTGACGTTTATTGAAACTGCCGTAAACTATGAAGCTGATATTACGAAGGCAATTGCCATAATTATTATCATAGCTGATTTTGTGATGATTTTTTGCTACGGATTAATTATTCATAGACTAAACATTAAGTCAATAGTAAACGAATACAAGTTCCAATCTACTCAATCAAACCAAAACGTATCTTTTGTATGCCTTTCAGTCGCTTGTACTTTTGTTGCTTTGACAATTCCATATTCTATTGATGTTTTCGTTGATGGTCGCATTTCCAGTTGGACAAACGATGTACTTTCTTTAAACAGCGCATTAAATTCTGTCGTGTACTTTTTTCGTGGATGGATTGAAAAAATGCGAGCGAAACGCGAAAAAAAATTAAAAAGACTTCGTCGCTTTGCAAAAACTATAAGACGTTATGAATTTTATTACCACTGATGAGACTTTATGAATACAATGTTTTTTAAAATTAGGAACAACAAACTAAAAAATTATTTTGGTGTTTTGCGGAGTAAATATGAATAAAGAAAATCGTTATCGTTTTAATTTTCCTAAATTTCTAGGATCAAGGATAAATTATAAATTGCTCAGACCATACAATTACTAAATCTTTTATTTGCGCTTTTGGGGAGCAGTTACAAGGAATTAAAAAAGCTAATAATAATGATAAGTAGTGATATTAAATAATGTTCACACTAAACCAAATAGACTTTACCAATTTTTATTCTTTCATTTTTGTTTTATTCTTTCATTTTTATTTTATTCTTTTATTTTTATTTTATTCTTTTATTTTTATTTTATTCTTTTTTTATTATTTCATTCTCATTTTATTATTTTATTCTTATTTTATTCTTTTATTCTTATCTTATTATTTTATTCTTATTTTCTTATTTCATTCTCATTTTATTATTTTATTCTTATTTTATTCTTTTATTCTCATTTTATTATTTTATTCTTATTTTATTCTTTTATTCTTATCTTATTATTTTATCATTTCATTCTCATTTTGTTATTTTATTTTTATTTTATTCTTTTATTCTTATCTTATTAGTTTATTCTTATTTTATTCTTTTATTCTTATCTTATTAGTTTATTCTTATTTTATTCTTATTTTCTTATTTTATTTTTATTTTATTATTTTTTGCTCAACAAAAACCTTTTTTCCTCTGAATGGTTCAAGTAACATTAACAGGATTGGGTTAGTAAAACTAAGACCCAAATTAGTTTTTAAAAATGAACACCTCTTCATAAGTTTACTGATTTAAAAAAAAAAAACAGCACATTTATACCACAAAAAATTTCCACAATAGAATCAATGTTTCAATACTGATCTTGCATTGCTGAGTATTCAACTAATTGTATCAAAGCATTTTTTAATAAAATTTTTTTTTTTTTTTTTGATGTGAAAATTAACTGTTGACATGTTTTTGGAACTTCGATTGTGTTAGAAATTCGATTCTTTTGGAACAACTTTACTTCGATTTCGCTTTCAATTTTCTTTTACCTTTATGTAACTTTACAAAAATTTTCGTTCTTCGAAGGTTTTTTTGTTTATTTTTTTTGTTCCACTTTAGATATATTTACTTAAAAATAATGATTTTGCGTGCAAATAGCGATTTATGCAAACTACATTTCACAATGTTTGTGCTGTGAATTACAACTACAACTCATCTGCCATTAATGTAATCAAATTGGTGTAAACCAACGGTAGGACGTCATAAGTTGACAGGCTGATAATTTTTTTTTTGCAAAAAAATTTACGCATCTAGGATGTCAAAGTAGTTAAAACAGTAATCATTTGCCAATATTTACATGTATTTTAAAGAAAATATTCAGAACTTTATAAGTTAATGAATAAAAGTTATTTAGGTTTTTAACACACTTTACACATCTTGCAAATACAAAGCTTGGATGGAAGAAAGTGAAATAAATTTAACCCTCTCGCTTACCCGATCACAAGACGCGAATCCATTCGATTCTACAAACAAATAATCGAGCTCCAAATAAGTCCATAAGTAGCCTAAAACAAGAGCCATTAGCTAAACAAAGTTTTTAACATCTTGTTTAATCGATACTAACTCGATACAAGATCGGTACAAAATCAATGCAAGATAGGTGCAAAATCGATGCAAAATGGATGCGTGCAGGCCAAAATAGATTGTTTCAAATAATACATTTTAAGTTTATTGTTTATGCGCTAATTTCGATTTGTCGAAGTTTTTCTATTGATTTATTTTATCGTTATGATCAATATCATTTGAAAATATAGTTGCTATGATTTAATATGACTCACTGATACAAAAATTTTTTAAGAGGAATTCTTAAAATATTAAAAATATAAAATATTTTTGTATCAGTATGTCATACTAAATAAATAAATAAATAAATTCGGTCACTATCTTCTTTAGTTTTTATTTTGTCGTATTTTAATTAAACTTTGAACAAAATAAAAGCTTAATGCGTCATTTTTTTGAAATCGCTTTATATTGGCTAGTACATTCGAATCCTAATATAAAACAATAATAGAACAATAATAGAATAATAATGGAACAATCAAATTTTTAAGTTGCTAGATTTACTTCTTACATTAACCTATCATAAAACTCTATCAATCAAACAAGTCTTTTCCAGTGGTACATTTATGTATGTTGTACCTTGTTATTTGTACAGCACAAAATTGTCTGAAGATTAATTACGTTAAAGCTTATTGATACTTAGTTTTTGCTGAGCACTCTGTTATAAATATTTTGGTGAAGATCAACTGGTGGCTAACTTGCACCGAGTGAATGTGTTATTCTTCTTCATAAAGAAGGTGCTTTAAGTTGGACTAGAGTGTTTATAAACTTTAATCAAACTTGAGCTCAATGAATTTTATAAAAAACCCAACACTTACAGCCAAACTTTTTCAGCAGCCCAAATTACTTATCATGTGCAAGACAAATGTTTCAAAAGATTTTATTGATCATTCTAACTGGGTTAGGATAACATTACACAAAATATCAACCAAATAATTTACATGCAAGTATGTGCAATTTTATATGCAAGTATATTTTATATGCAAGAAATTTACACTATCATTCAAATTAAAAAATGTTCCGTGAACCCAACATTTCGTAATCCGAACACCACAAGCTATCTTATTTTAGATCAAAAAATGCTTTAAATTGAGTAAAAAAATCTTTACTGGAAAAGCAATTTAAAAAAAAAATGATTAAAAGCATAACACGTGATATTTAGCTCGTGATATTTAACACATGTTATTTAACACGTAATAAACACGTGGTATTTAACTTAAATCACAACAAAATCAAGAGAAAAAAAAAGGCAAAATACTCAGTTAAAATTCAATAAATGTTGGGACTCAATGGGTCAAATGTAAAAACAAATAAAAACGTAAATAGATGTACTTGAAAAGAGACAACACACTTAAATCAAACCTTCAACAATCTTTTAAGAAATAATTTATTAATTATCTTTTTGCAGGTAAAAACAAAATTTTGTACGGATGACGAAGATATTTAAAAATGTAAGGGGCTATAGACAAACACATAATTTGGTTGCTCCAAAATTTCCACTATCTTTTCCATTTCCATTATTTCCATGCTACAATTTTGTAAGTACACAAGTTTAAGTGGATACACAAAATTGAAACCTTATCTAACAGGTTCTAACAGGTTTGGTTTTATGTAATTTACAAAGATTTTTCCGTTTAATATATATTTTACAATTTGGTTCATGCAGTCTTTTTGCATATAGCTTCTTTACAACTGATTACAATAGCGTCCAATTAATTTTTTAAACTTTGCCCCATTTTTGGTCCAAGTATTGAATTAAAATTCAATAAATGTTGGGACTCGATGGGTCAAATTTAAAAATAAATAAAAACGCAAATAGATGTACTTGAAAAGAGACAACACACTTAAATCAAACCTTCAACAATCTTTTAAGAAATAATTTATCAATTATTTTTTTTCATTTTTATGACTAATAGTTTTTTATATTGACATGTTTATATTATTGATATGTATAACACGTATCATTATTCTCCTAACAACCCCCATAGCAACGGCACTTGTTTATTTTTTTTTGACCCCATAATCATATTTTTAAAAGAATTAAAGTTCTTAAAACATTCACTTAACTTAATCTATTTGCAAGTACTCAGATCAACTTTTGGATAAACTTGTTAGCTTGAACTTAATAAACGAAAAACAGCAATTACTTTTCTTAATCGCAAAAGCTTCAGAGTAGGTTTCTTTCATTTCTTTAAAAAAAAAAAAATTTGCAACACTGTAAACGTGATTTCTGAACTTTTCAGCAAATCTTTTTTTTTTATGTTTTCTTTAAGTTTGAAGCTCTAAATTTGTAGCTTGTTGTGGTTTCAGTACAGGCTGAAATCTCTGATCCAATTATGCACATTAAATTATGCACATTAAATTATGCACCAATAAATTATGCACCAATAAATTATGCACATAGCACTTTGTTCATAAAAAAAGTGCTTGAGAGTCTGCAGTGGTGTAAAGATAGCAACATTAGTTTTATCCCCCAGAATATAAACTTTCTTATAACAGTCCTGAAATCTGTCTGATTTAGCGTAATTAGACGTATTTAGACTTAAATAGACGTAATTAGACGTAATTAGGCGTAATTAGACTATTATCAAAGAATTTTTAAAGAAGAGATAAACGAGTGAATAAAGGAATTTGCATATATAGTTTGTAAATGAGTAGCAAATTTTACCATTTTAAACAACTATCTTTCATAATCTGCAAAGCAAAAAAAAGCAATTTTACTAACGCTATTTTTGGTTTTCGATGGGCTGATATGGAAATTTTGTACTTTGCTCGTTGTTTTACGTTATCAGAAATAACAAATGCCAATGTTTAGTCAAAAGAACAAACATTTTTCTAAAGAAAAACAAAATTGTTAGGGAATACTTTAACTAGTTCAAAAAAATTAAAAAAATCTTTGCTTTGACAATTAAATACGACAAGTAATGATAATTTCTAATTATTTAACTGCTGAATTTTCTTTTCTGATTAACTACAAACTATCCTGGATGAGTTACAGTAACATTTTAGTTTTAAAAGCTGTTTCTCTATTATTTTTTTTTAGCGGAAAGTACCGACCATTAACGGAAAATCCGTTCAAAAAATTCCCGGTATCGACGTTAACGGTATTGGACCATCACACGACCATGCTTGTATTTAACATTATTTAAAAGTAAGCAGCGAAGTTCATTAAACAAATAATTACCTAAAATAAAAATCATCAATGACATGAAAAACACTAAAACTATGTTAGTTAAAAGCACATTTTTAAATTTAAGGGTATAAAGTATTTGCAGAGTTTTTAAAGATTTTTTACTCAATTTCTTTTGCTGAAATTATGCGTCAAGTGTTTTATGAAGAAGGAAAAACGAGGTAAAACTTTATACTTTTTCAAGTTTCAAACTTTTATTAAGAACTGCGATTTCAAAACATAATTATGTCAGAAGGTTTTGAGAAATATGTATAACAAATTTTTTGTTTTACAAGTTTTATTTTCATAAATAATGTTGATACGCACATGTATCTTCACGCATGTACCATTGCTGAACACTAAGAAATTTTAAAATTCTCTTTAACATCTTTGTTTAAACGCTTTTTGTGTTTTTAAACAAATTTCCACAAAAACTTTTTTGAAATTAAGACTATTTTCAAAAGGCATAATTTCCTTAGAAATTCTTATTGAAATAAATATTATGGTAAATTGTAGCCATCTTTATTATTTCCTCTACGTTCATTAGCAACGCAACGCGGTTCTATTTGTTTGCTTAAGTCTTCATTTTGCACTCAAAGCCGCTTAGGATATTCGACACGGAATTTTTTTAATAATTCCCTATAAAATGACAATCTTTTAAAAATAAAAATCAACCCACGCATTTAAATCTGCAATTATTATCTGACAAACCATAAAAAGAAATAAACCCGTAAATAATTGCGTATAAAAGCCAGCTCAGTACATTGAAGTTTATTCCGAACTATTTGTATACATTTACATATGAACATATTTTATGTATAAATATTTAAAATTTAACATGAAATATTTATATCCCAGTAACAATAACTCAAAGATAATAAAAATATAAATGTAATTAAATTAAAAAAAAAAGATTTTAAGCCTATTAACTTGTTATCAACGAGATCTTTTTAAATGTCGTCAAAAAAAAGTGAAGTCGAATGGAAATGTTTTCATATCTTATTCTGGAAGAGAGCCCCAATTTGTCGGCTTATTGAACCTTCTTTAAAAAGTAATGTAATAAAAGTAATATACTAACAATAATAAGTATATAAATATTATGAATATTTTGTGAGAGAAAAAGATGAGAAGATTCATTTGAAGCAAAGGCAAAATAGATGCTTTTGATCGACGTTTAAAATATGAACAGCGGTTTAGTTGTTTTTGCTTGATTCCTTCCATAATTTTAAAACATATTTTTTAAACTTATTAAAAGAAAGTGAAGGGTATAAGTATTTTAAAAGTTTTTTTCTTAAATTTTAAACTCTCTTTTCTCTAAATAGTCTAATTTTGAAACAGATCTTGGAAACGTCTCACATTTGCAACAAGGAATATTTAAAAGACAGTATTCTTAAGCTCGTCTTTTTTTTAAGTAGCAGTAATATATAATAATCAGAAGAAATATATATTAATCAGAAGAAATAAAGTCTTTTTTTTCGAAAGATAGGAAATTTTAAGATGAAAAGCATTTTTGTTGTAAACATAAATAAATATGTAGAATATTGATGAGCACGAGTAGCACCCTCGTATTTTTATGAAAATATATCATTATTTAGCATCTTTAACTTTTTTTGGGCAAGGACATTAATCAGAATAAAATGTAAACATTTAAATTAAACGAGTAAGCCACAAAATTATTGTCTTGTACAAATGCGAAAAGTTATTTAAAAATGGGCTTATTTAAATGAAACTTTACAGCTTTATTCACTTGAAAAAGCTTTGAAAGTTGGCAGAAGAAAGTGCTGGATGAAGAGATTTAATTTAAATGTGGAAATAAGCCATTCTTTTAACAATTTGACTTTATTTTAAAATGACGTTCAAATATCAGTGTTTCATTTTTTGTACTGGTGGATTGGTAGCGCTCACAACCATCTTTTCTCTGGCTCATTAACTAATCGAAGTAGGTGTCTGAAGTAAGTGTCTGAAGTTGCCTGAAAGTGCGGCTTACACCATGCGGCTTCTATGCCTTCAACCACCAGGTTAATTGCTCAAAAAAAATCAGCGAAAGTATTGATTGCTTCGAGAAGACACTTTCAACTCAGTTGTATTTTACACTCTGGTTTATGAAATATTAAAATTTAAAATTGAAACATCTGCACGTAGGTAAGAGTTTTCGAAAACACAAAGAAAATATTTAGAAGGTGAAATTTTTGAATTTGATGTAAAACAAGTAATATAAAAATAGATAAAAGATAAGAAATAATAAAAAAATAAATGAAAAAGGAATAGAAAATTGTATTCATATTCATCTTTCCTCTGCTTAACCTTTCTTTAAAAACCATTTTTCAAAAGTAAATAACATAAACTAGAACACGGTTTTATGTTACATTTCACGAAAAAAAAATTATAATCTAGTTGATTGAAAAACATGTTTTCTTTATAGTTCTCGTCCAAATGAAAATCAAAAGATAGAAGAAACGTTCTAAAAAATTAATGTCTCATGATATAAAATCAAAACTTTATTAGATCAAAATTTCTTGATAATAAATGTTTTAATAAAGAGATTCATCAGTATATTCGTCCACTTTTAAGAATTCAAAAATTAACATTGCCACAAACCTTTATGCATTTAAACTAAAATGGCTGCAGTATAAACATTACTTTACGTTTATTCGAAAAAAAGACGTTAAGACTATATACATCGACTTTATATATTAAATAAAAACACACATCTAATCTATAAGGTTCATGCAATGATGTTTTACAATGTCATTAAAAGTGGCATTTATATACAACATTTATGATGTGAGTGCAGGGCGAAGATTATGGACTTGCAATAAATTGAACTTTTGTTGCGCCCACTTTAATTTCTTAAGTATTATTACTTCTCTTCCTACGATTTGCGTTTATATTGGTGAAGACAGAGCCTTTTTTTTTTTAAAAACAACGTGACAAGTTTGGCGCCAGACTCTGTTCTTAACATTTTAATGTTTCGGAAAAAGTTCGGACCGAGACTGCTTTTAGGGAAACCATTTTATGTTTGTGTTTACAAAATAGCCATGTCGAATTTCTGACGGTCGCTACTTCTCAATCCAAAATTACTAAATAATATTTCATGTTTTTTTAAATTTGCTTTCCAGATAAAGCTATACATATTTATTTAAAATGACGAATCCAAGAAAGTTTGCAGATAAACTTGAAATCATTCGAAGAAAAGAAGAAGAAGCTAATGCAGCTTTTGATAAAATTATGCAAGAAGTTTCAGATGCAAGAATGGGTATCTCTCCTCCTTTGACAACAATGTCATCTCATTATACACAAGGTCATATGATGAGAAGTCCAAATGCTGATGTAAGATTAATTTGTATATTCGAAAATGTTGATAAAAATGTTAAAGACAAAATCATGTAGCTGTAAAGCTATGGTGTAGTCTTTCATCTTTGCATTTTCTTTTTTTAGCTATATAGTGATATAAATATATTGTAAAAACTCTAATAGTTTAGTAAAGTAAAATTAAATTCAAGCCATTAGCAATAAAATTCTCTCATAATGGGTATAACTAGAGAAACTTTCTCTGTGAAACTTTAGAGTTATATTTTCAAAATGTAAGAAACACACAACATTTTTTATTTTGAAATGTTTAAAAATGTTTTTTTTAAGTTGTTAATTTTATTTTATTAAAAAACACAAAATGAACATCAACATGCATTCAAAACTGAACTAAATATGAAATAAATTGTCTTTCATGAAAACAAAAAATTGACTTTCATGATAATTGTTATAAAAAATTATGTTTAATTACCAAGTTTTTTTAATTTTTTTTTTTTTTTTAAGAAAACACACAATTTCAATGCAACTATAAGATAGAAAAAAAAAACTGGCAAATAATAATAATACAGATAAAAATAATAAAGTAAATATCATAATAAAAAATGATACAGCTAAAAAAATTTTAATAAATTGTAATTTAAGAAGTCAGCTGTACTTTCCAATCATAAATTTAATTTTAGGTGAAAAAGGAGGGACCCAGCCTATTGCTCTGTTTTACCCCCTGTGTTATTATAGAGTATTGTAATATATCAATTTTATGACATTTACATATTATATAAAACTGCATATTCATTTAGTATAAAGCTCAATCATTAAAGCTAATTGTTTTTAAAGTACTATATGGTAAAAGTAATATTTGTTTAAACTTTGCAACACAATCTATATGTTTAAGCCCTCACACATTTTGAAATAAGTACATCAGCATATCTCTTGTTTCCCATGATTTGATATCAACTGTAGATATTTACAAAATAATTTATTTTCTTTTATTGAAAATCAAGTTATCCAGTCCATTCAGTATGTGTACACAGAATGGTAAAAGTAATAATCTATATTTTGCATAAGAAGCTATTTCTATATTTGTAGAAAATGATTTTAAAGATTTTATATAAGTAAATTTAGATTAATTTTTATTTAAATTATGCTTATTCTCAAAGTTTTCCTCAACAACCTGTTAAAAACTGACTAATGCTGTTGCATGTTAACTTGTTATTGAGGATATAAATAATAGTTAGAAATTAACTGTTTTCACTTATGACATAAACAATTAGATTAGCTATATTATCAAATTTATGTAATTAATTTTCCTTATCAAGTTGTTAGCTAATAAAGACAACTTATACTATGACATGACCTTGTTTTATCAATGTTTGTTCATTCTTTCTTCTGGCCTCAAATAGATATTTTATAAGAGAAAGTCAATTATTCCACAATATATCAAAATTACATTAACATAACGTAAGTCAGTATAAATGATGCTAATATGCATAATTATTTCAGATATTTTCTTGTTTTTAAAAAATCATAAAACTAAGTTTTATCTGAAATAATTATGCATATTAGCATTGATACTTTATCAGATTAAATGATATCTTCGAGTAAGTTATCATTTCATCTGATAAAGTATAAATGCATTTAAGATAAATTCTTTTAGTGTTTGCCAAGTAATGAAGTACAAAAAGTTTTTAAGATACAGGATTCTTTACATGAATTAAAAATTAATGTCTTAAGTTTTTATGCTGCAAAATGTTGCAAAACTGCAGTATATCTGATTCACTCTCATTTGAAACTTTTATTTTTTCATTTAAAGAAAATCTGTAAAAAAAAAAAAAAGTGTAAAAGTAATGAAGGCTTAAGTTTATTTGAGTGTATAATGCTATTTAGAAGATCAAATAAGTTTTATGAGCTGATAAAATTTGCTGAGCTCAAGTAAAATTAAATTTAGATTAGTCTAGGAGAAATTGCCTTCTAGGAAAGATTGCACTTGTTCAACCAAACAAAAACTTTTTACTTTGTACCGATTTGCTAGGTCCCAATCTCTATAACTCAAGTTTAGGAGAGTTTGCCATACCAATAATAAGAATAGAATGTGAGTTGTTGAAAGAATGCTTTAAATTCTTAGCAATTTATCCTACAGAAAAAAAACTACCAGAATTAATGTTAATTTATTTGATTATTAAATTTGATTACATCAAGTCAGTTTGGATACCTTCTGGGATGATTGGTCTGAGTGGATTCTTTGGGACAACCAAAGCAGGTCTATACCTGCAGTATAGACCTGCTTTGGTTGTCCCAAAGAATCCACTTTTCAGCTGAGGAATGCAACCAAAAAAAGGACCTTCCTTGTGTTTTAAAAGCAGTAAGACGTGCAAAGAGTGGCTCACTTGATTTTTTTTTCTCTCAAGCAGTTTATGTGGAATCCATCCAGCTTTCTTACCTTTCCCATTAGATGCAGGTGGTTGGTAATCATGTTTCATGAGCATATTTGCCTGCTAACTTACAGATGGTCTGATCTTCCTTTAGTATAGAACTTAGTGGATTTGGCTTGAGCACAGAATTCAGCATATCATCTATGCAGGATGCTTGACCTGACTGTAGCTCATCTTGCAGACTTCAATCTCCTGATGAAAATATTCAAAACAAAGATTGCTATAGATGTACTTAAGGAGGCATCTGAGTATACTTCCTCTCTTGCATTCTGTCTTTTGTTGAACTGAAGAAGTAAGCAATTGCGACTTTGGTAATTGAGTTTCATTTTCAACAAATGAGAAATGTTGTAGTCTCTTGCCTTTTATCGCTTCATGGAAAAATGCTATAAATCAAATTAGAATTTATGAATTCAGTCAAAACTAAGGAATGTTCTGGAATGAATATAGAACTCATTTTTGCATGAACAGCATTCAGTTGAAGTTGAGCCAAAGTTTAGTAGCTGATTTTCTCAATATTTTTTTAGCAGACCTGATACATACAAAGATAGAAAATAAATTTTTTATTTCTCTTTTGACTTCATGAAGGGTAATATGTACTAATGACATTACAAACTTGTTGTCTTATAATATTCAGTTAAAGCTTTCTAATCTATTAAATTTTTCTCTTTTTCATGCATCATTTATTAATACCAAAATATTTTACAAAAGTTATATGAACTTATACTTTTTACTTAACGTTACAAGTTTTATTTTTTAATTTGATTAATTTTAGTTTATAAAAATGAGGCAGAAATACAAAGGTGGATCACTTCCTAATGTCAATACATCACTTAACCCAATGAACTTTCAGGTAAACTCAGGTCCTTTTATATTTACACACAGATTATTTGATCAATTGAATAATGGTTTTGTTTCAATCTATAATATCTTTGTTTTTTTTAGAGTAATTTTCCTGGATTAAATGAGCCGTATAACAACCATCAAAATGGTTACCCTGGTCCAATTTTCCCTACAAAAACAAAACGATCTTGTAAGTTATCTTTATCTTAAGTATGAATAGCATATAGCTAGTTTTATGAGCTCAAATTATTTTGAAAAGATCATAAATAAATTTTTTTTTGAAAGAATATTTTTTATCTTAGATACTGTTTCTGCTCCATATCGCACAAATTCTCTACAACCAGCTGCTGCAATTGCAGAGCAAGGAGATGGAACTCAACAATGGAGAAGGTATCTTTCTGCTTTAATTTTTTTTTTTTATGTTTTTGAATTTTAAAGTTTATTTCATGGATTTTTTCTTGTTTCTGTTGAATTGCAAGATTGTGACATGTCACTAGCTATCTAGAGCATGGTTACATAAGAACAAGCTTGTATCTGTGAAAAAATATTTGTATCTGAGCTTAATTCCAGCAATCACAAAACCCATGATAGGTTAGCAGGTTTGTATCTGAACTTAATTACAATTAGCTAATATGCTAATATTAAGTAAAGAAATTATTTTTATCTTAGTGTCAGTACATTTAGCTGGTATGCTAACCTATCGTGGGTTTTGTGATTATTTTCTAGAACTTTACATGAGCGTCCAAAATTTCAGGTTTTTTCTTTCAGAACTTTCTCGGATTCTGCAATACAGCAAGCACTGCAGCAACTTCCTAAAAAAGCCAATAGTAAGTAAAATTATTTTTTTAAAAATCAAGTAAATTTACGTCATAATAGAATGCTGCTTCTGTTTTAAGGAATCGTAATTTTTTTTTTTTTTGTTCAGCATCTCCACAAATGCAACACAGAACTTCATCGAATAATGGACCCAGGGTAAGAAATTTCTTTTTTTTTCCTACGTCTACTTTTAGTTTTTTCGAAAATGACTCTTTGAAATAAACTTTAAATGTCTATCAGGTGCTTAAAAATGATTAAATCTTATAAGATCATTCATTTCTAATTTTTTATATTTATTGTCTATGTTCAGATTTCAATTTCGCGTATTCACACTCCCTTGTGCTTTTATTCTAAAAATCTTTTATTTAGTTAATTCAGACGCCAACTCAACCCATAAAAAATGAAAATGATGTGCAGACGTTCAATAAGTAAGTTCTCACTAAACGCGCAAGGACAGCATTTTTCTTGAAAGCAAATTCTTATGATTTCCTTTTTGTCTTTAGTTCGATGAAAGTGAACTTTAATGATAAAACAAAGGCACAAAATTCCATTCAAATGCAAGCCAATACCAGTTCGTTACCAGATCTGTCTAACCTTTCTATTCCTTCTCCTATACAAACTCCACTTGATAATGAGCAAGAGAGTAAAGTGAATATTGACGAACAAAGAAATCCGTTTCAGGCTCCTTTTAATCTTGCACCGCGTAGGCCTGTAGGTAAGCAGGTTTACAGGGGTATGTCTCCAAACTCCGACGTGCTTGAAACGTTTCACAGAGATCAAAAAAATAGAGTTAATTTATATCAAAACTTGGGTAAAAATGAAGTAGCCATGACTGGCGGTCCTATTTCCCGGCCTGCTCCTGGTCCTACCCCATTGTCTCCTGTCGCATCTCAACCGTTTTACTGGAATAACCAGACGCTTTCCCCACTAGTTGCAAATGATATGATTGCTTCTCAGCAATCATTGCAGAACGATTTGCAACAACAATTGCAACAATTTCAAATGCAAGCTGAAAGTCCAAACATTAGCGGAATTCAAAACCAGTCCGCATATATGTTTGATGGTAGAGACAATGGCTATGATCTCTATTATTCTAATAACCAATATCCAAATAAGTCAACTATATTTAGGCAAAATTTAGGTCAGCTGGGAAATAATAACAATCTTTGTGGTCGAACACTCGATTTCATGAAATTTAAAACTCAAAACGAATTAAGTGAAGCGGACTTGAATTCCGTCGGTGTAACGCTTGATCCTTTAGACTTGCGTATTTTAAGTGACGATAATACCGAACTGGTCGATCAATCTGCCGAAGAGCAATTCAGATTAGAAAGAGCAAATTATCAGTGATTCTTGCTGTGATTCAAAATTAAAATAACTGTATTGACGCAGATGTACATATACTCTCTAAAATATTTGTTTATATAAGAGCTTCTTTTTATTTTTTTTGCAAGAGCGCGAAATGCACTGTATTGATCTATTGACACGTGAAAACGCAACCAAACTAGTGTTCAGATCCCACCTATTACGCGAAGACGTTCGGTTGTGTTGTTACTCGTGTTTCTTTTGTAATTTTCTTTTGTCAATTTCTTTATATTTAGATATTTTAAATTACAATTTTTTTAAATTTTAATTTTTATTTAAAAGATTTCATTTGTTTCATTTTTATTCTTTTAGTTTTTTCGAAAATAAAATGAAATTTTTTTCCATGCAACATTTTTCGTGGTATTTACAGTTTGATAAGAATGTACGAAATTTTTCTCCGAAAACGAATCTCACTATTTCATCAAAGAATTTTTTAAACCGATCGTTTAAACTTTTGATCCTTTTTTTTTTTTTCCCGACTGTAAAAGATCAAACTATTTACATGTTAGATTTTCAAACTCGTGTTTTTATAATTTTTACTTCTCATAGAAGCTGTTACTTTCAATGGCTGAAATAATTGGGATGCAGAAATATTTTATGATAACGAAATTTATTTTATTTTTTTCGTTTGTTTTTTTTTTTTTTTAAACAAGAATGTTGGCCGATAAACTGTTTCCCATGTAATTATATCCTGTTAAAGGAATAAAGTCACTTCAAATCAAACTTTAAAAGTGTTCGTTCAAGATGTAAGCACTCTCTAGAAACTGTTCTTTAATTTTTTTTACGTAATCAGTCTAATTGTGTCATAATCAATGGCGTGTTTAGTAAGGGAGAAGTGGAACTGAAAATGCAAGAAATGAATCTAAACTTATTTAATTAAAAAATCCATACATTTAAAAAATAACGAGAAAATTGCGCGTTCGATGCGCGCAGGAAAAACTAAAAATTTTGATTTCTCATATTTTGTTAACTTTGGTGATAACTTGGTTTTAAAAAAACCAAAAAGGTAAGTTTTATATTTATCTAAGAACTGTGAACCCCCCGATAGAATTCTCATCCAAATTTGCGAGCGAAAATATCGCTGAAAGTGAGCTTATAATCACTTTATAAATAAAAACCGATCCTCGAAATTTACGCGACGAAAACGTGTTGGATGAGATTTCTTGTGCTTTTACTCCTTCGTTGATCGATGTTTGCTCCCGGTGAAATTTTCTGTAAAATTTATGAGAAACCTACTTAGTCCTTTAGTATCAAAGGGAGGCAAAAATTTTGAACGTGAAGTATAATAAATGTACTACATAAAATAAATGTACTACATGTTATCGCTCGTGCCATAAATTAGAAAATTCGTACTTAAAAAGCAAGACTAAAGTTTTCTACACTTTTGACTTAAAATGACAAAATTTGCTGATTGCAGTTGGGAAAACAATATGCATTCTCATATTTTAAATCCAAAAATAATCTCAGTTTTTTCTTTATTACACAAACTTTTTTTTCGCCACAGGATACCTTCTCTCTTTGATTAAAAAAACCATAAAATTATCTCATTAATCAAAATTGTGCGTATTTCATAGAATGTTACATACAATCTAAAAAAAAAAACATTCCTTGAATTGACAAAAGCAAAAAAACGTTGTTTACATATATTTATTTTGTTCATATAAAAAGATTCCAATAAAGATATCACTGTTCATACAAAGTATTTTGTTATTAAGAGCCAAATCATGTGCAGGTAATTGAAGTAAAATTTTATGGATTTTTTGCTGTGGGTGATCAGTAAGGACAATCTCGCTTGATGCTCCAACAATAATTAGCTGTTATCAATTATTTCTCATCTTCAAATTTTTAAGATGACTACCTATTTCGAAACGGGTGTGTTTTTTTAAAATGACTACCTCTTCCAAAAAAAGGTGTTTTTTTTTGTTTTTTTTTTGTGTGAATGTATCCGTGTGTGAAGGGACATTTTGAATGAAAGATATCTGCACTTGCACAAAACCATCTATTGAATTTTTTCTACTTGTTAAGGGTAAATCAAAATATAAACTTATTAAAAGAGGATCAACTATTTTCAAAAAACCATGCCTCAGCAGCTCGTAAGCGAATTGGCTCTTACTATATCAAAGTTAGAATAACTTTTATCTTTTTCAAAGCAGGTGTGGTTTTTAAACATGATTTTTAGATTAAGTTAAGAGCTTAAAAAGAGTTTAAACATTTTTACATAAACCTGAAATTCTCTTGAAAAACCCAAAGCATACTAATATAATCTAGATTAGCGAAAGAATTTGTGCTCAGAAGTACAGAATATTTGTTATTGAATGCTCCCAGGGAGGTATTGACTAATGGAGAAAAGTGTGTTGTGATCATGTTAAGTCCTAGTTTTTTTATTGTGTATACAAAGCAGCTTTGAACTAGCTCATAAAAAAATCAGCACTTCATCACGTTTAAATTGATTTTGAGGACTGCCTAAAAGTGCTACACCTAAAACATGGACAACATCGAAAAATGATCCAATCAAAATTTTATGAAACTTTAAACCCCAGCTTTGAATCACACGGAAAATTTTCAAATTTTCATGTTCAAATTTAAATGAAGTTCTTTAAATTTCAAGAATTTTCTAGAACCAAACTTACAAGTTGCCTCATTCTTACAAAAAATGGCTCTTAAGAATACAAACGTGCTAGAAATATATTCAAGTCTAAAGGATTACTTTTTGTTTTTTTATAAGACTTAAGTTCTTTTCATACTCTTCAATGTAAAAGTCTTCAATTTTGAATAAAGTTACAAACTATTTTTAAGGCTTGCTTTTGTTTAGAAAAAAATAACCTGTTAACTTTTTGAAAACTTTTGAAAATCGCAAAAAAATTTTTAAAACACGTGTATCAGGAAAGTGCTTCAGAAATTAGAGCTGTCTCCCCTAAGAGTGCACAGGTCCATGTTTATTGATGATTTCCAGAACATCAGTATTGGCATTATTTCAGAGGAATCTAGGAATTGTAGTTATGAAACGTTCAAGTCTGATGTCTTGATATTAGATTAAAATCAACATGCTACCTTCACATCAAAAGCAAGCTTTAAAAAGTTGCTACTTTTATCTAAACTAGCAAAACAGGTTATGAAGATATTGCTCATAACTAACTCTTAACAAACGATTATTTAAAAACGTACGAGTTGATGAAATAAATAGACTTAAATTTTTCTTTTTTAAAGTAAGAAAGATTTTAGGCCACTTTTAAGTTTTTTGATTCTTTTTTTATTAAATTTGATAAAAAAAAAACTACCGATTTTGATAATAATAAAAGAGAATTCATTTATTGTATTCAAACTGTTTTCTTTAAAATCCATCAAACGGTGAGTAAATCCCATACTAACTGTTTTTATATGCGTCATCGGCGTTAATTTGATGTAATTAAAGTCTTCAATCAACCGTGGCTTTATGACCATTTTGTGCTCAGCTTATTAAAAAATCAATAATATCCACGGAAACAAATTGTGAGATTTTCAGAAATAAAATTTAGAAATAATACTTAAAAATAACATCTATAAATATTAGTTATGCTTATCCAGTCGCTAAGAAGCAAAAGTTAAGATCCAGAAGAAATTATATTTAGTTTTGAAGCATCTTGAAGTATCTTTTTTCAAAATACCTTTTTTCAATAAAATGTAATCTTTTTTCAATAAAATGTACAATTGACTAGAACTTGATTACCTTCAGTTACCATTTTAACGAGTCTTACTTCAAAAGTCTTCAAAATTGATTCTCAATCCAATATTCTTTAAACATAGATAGACAATGATCACCTTATTGGTTTACCAAATAATGGTGAGAAATTTTCGGTAAACCAATAGGTGATATTTATTTCCTAAAAGTGCTCGTAAACTTTTGTATAAAATGATTCGATTTTCGAAAATATATCCAAGGATGTGAACTTCAAGATTAATATTTACGGCGTTTCCCAAGAAAACCCTGAGGAGGTATGATTTTACACATATGATTGAATGACAATGCAAAATGCTGAAATCTTTTAGTCTGAGAGAGATTCAAATTTTTAAGATTACAATGAAAAGCGGCAATATTTAGCAAGTTTCAACTTTTTGTAAATAAATTTTGAATGGAAATAGAAAAGCACAAAAGTAAATACGTTTTTCACTTAGCAACACTAACCTTTAGGAGTGCTTTTACTTTATTTAATTATTATTTTTTTAAAATCAATACTTTGTAATTAAAATGTTTCTTCAATGGCTTCACAAATGTTTGCTATTGAATTTGACAATTTACTTCTAAAGCTTGGCTCCATAATCTTGATTGGATTTTTTTTTTTTTCCAGTGATCTTTACATATTTATTGCATTGTTTTTGTTTACTGAAATATCCAAGCGAAATGCCAAGGCGTTTATTTAACTATAATAGAAAAAAGAATGTGTTTTAGGAGTTACAGTGATTAGTAAAAAGAGATATGAATTCTTGAGCTGTTGGAATTTTTTCTAATATTTGTCCAAAACGTTCGTCCGAAACATAAACTAACAACGCTACTGAAGTATATCAAAGTTTTAACAAATTCTTGAAATGCGCAGAAATATTCAGCTATTTTTTATAGAATGTCAATATTCTATAACAGATTACTGCACTCAGTCCCCGCATATTGACCACTGTTAAATGGCTCTGTCTAAATGTTTAGCTTTACAGATCAGATTCTTGCTTCTGGTTGACTGGTAGAGAAGCTTCTTGAAAAGATAATTAACAACCCTCAAAAGAAGATGAAGCTCTATCGGCAGCATCAAATCCAGTACAAGGTGAAAGTCTTCTTATGATCAAAGAAGATAAAATCACGTTGTTGAACGCTTCGGTAGAATTCCAAACGTTCTTGAGGCTCCTCTGGTGGAAATGTTTTTTGAGTCAATGATGTCACACAAAAGATTGCCTACACTAAGATTGTATGATATGAAACATTATGCTGTTTGTCTTGATCCAGAAACACCTTAAAGTTTTTTTAGGATTCTGGAACTTCTTCTGCAATTACAATGATTAATTGGCGCTTGACTATAGTGTCTCGAGCTGCTGAAGTTTTGAGTTAATTAAAGATTTTCCATCAAGGGCTGGACGTTTCATTAATTTTGATGTGTTAATACACTAAGATTCATTTTAAAAAATGATGCTCCACTATTAATTTTAAGTTTGATAAAATGACCCGTCAAGTGTTTTATAAGTTCTTCCAAATTTTTGCAATTGACAATGTTTACCTGTTGTAGCTTCTTGTTCCTCAAAAATGTTGGCTTTATACAGCGAAAAGAATTTAGAAAATTTCTTTCCTTCTGCCGTTAAATTTTGTTCAAAATATGGCTTCACTAGTATGAACCCTATTAATTTATTCAAACTAGACCTCATTTTGGTGTTAGAATGGCCGGTTTTGAGATGAACATTGATCATGTCTTGGGTTTTAAGAGTATTGGTTAAAGAAATATACGCTTTTGAATATCGAAGAGCAGCTTTATTTAGAACCTGAATTATTTTGAAACTTTAACTTTTGTAAATCAATGTTAAAACATGACTTGAACAAACAAGACTTGAAATAATTTTTTAATGAAAGAGACAAAAGTTACCTGGAGATACCAGAAGTTTTTTGCTATCGGTTGCTTGCCTGAATCATATGGTATCATTTAGGTGATATTTCTTTATTGGATTGACTGGTGATGTAATCGCTTAAAGGTTGGATGTCTTTTTCCAGTTGTGTAGAAGTGTATTTATCCAATCCTTGTTTAAAAAAAAGCTTGTTTTGTGAATGAGGCTCTTGATATTGATAATGGACGTTTGTTTTATTTTGTCTAAAATGACTGAAGGATTTTCATTAACCTTTAATTAATGGTTTAATATGAATGGAATCAAAGTAAAATAGCTCAGACAATAAAACGCGCCACCTTGATGCCATTTTTCAAGCAGCCGGCAGTTATCACAAACTTCTCATAGAACCTTTTTATCATTAAAGTCGAAGTCATTTTTTACTAGCTTATTTACTTTTTCAATAATAACTATTGTAGAGTATTGTTCTCTTTTACATTTTCTCAAATATAGAAAGCACACAGTTTTGTGCTCCCGTATACCCCTCCCACTCATATATATCCCTCCCACTCATATATCTCCCTCCCACTCATATATATCCCTCCCACTCATATATATCCCTCCCACTCATATATATCCCTCCCACTCATATATATCCCTCCCACTCATATATATCCCTCCTACTCATATATCTCCCTCCCACTCATATATATCCCTCCTACTCATATATCTCCCTCCCACTCATATATATCCCTCCCACTCATATATATCCCTCCCACTCATATATCTCCCTCCCACTCATATATATCCCTCCCACTCATATATATCCCTCCCACTCATATATATCCCTCCCACTTATATATATCCCTCCCACTCATATATATCTCTCCCACTCATATATATCCCTCCCACTCATATATACCCTTCCCACTCATATATATCCCTCCCACTCATATATATCCCTCCCACTTATATATATCTCTCCCACTCATATATATCTCTCCCACTCATATATATCCCTCCCACTCATACCTGACCAATTTTTTGTAATAGGTTTTTGTAAAGTAAAGCAGCATTTTCGCAAAGTAAATTAGTTACCTAAATGCTGAATACTGCTCCATCATTTCCTTTGCTTTAATCGTGTTCTATTAACACTTTATAGTTGGTTCTATGGCCGGTGAGTTTAAGAGGTTAATCTTGAAAGATTACAATTTAAAAGCCAATGATCACAATTATAATAATATTAATTATAATAATTATAATTAGCTGGTGAGAAAGTTTCAAACCTTTTGGATTAAACATTCTCTAGAATGGTTGCTGAAGAAGAGGAGAATGAGAAAGCTTTCCAGGAATATTAGAGAGGTAGGGGAATTTAAAGAAAACAAAATGCAAACTCTGAAATAAATGAGCCCTCACAGAGGCTGAGTGAGGCCTCTATTATACCACGCATTTAAAACCGTCCACCTTTATCGTTAATGAGAAAAAATAAAAACAATATTTCCAATGATTCAACATCAAATTTAAATTACAAAAATACTTTTCTGGCATTTGTCGCAACAAATACGTGATTGATAAAAATCTAGTTTGCACGCAAGATCAAAATTTATATTAGGCATTACCAACCTATTCAAATGTTCACCATAAATAAAACGTAAATAATTGAATAAATAATAAATATTCTATTTTTAAATAAATGGTAACGATACTAATGATATTTATAATTATAATAATGATAAAATTAGAATAGTACTGAATCATTCTACAGATACATAAGTTAGGATTTATAGTATAATTTCTAAAGTTTTTACACTTTAGGGATTTAGAGACCCCTATGTATCATGAGGCCCATGCTAAATGGTCCCAGTAATCCCCCCCCTTTTTTAAATGGCCTAAATAAAAAGCCTGCAAAAGGGAAACAGCAGCCTTCCTTAACAGATATTAGCAGCCTAAAAGTAATTTCTAGAAACAGAAAAAGTTTTCAAAAACATTGAGCTTTTATTCCAGTGGTTGTAGTGCTCCCGATTCAGATTTTGAAGGCTGGCCTAAGATTACTATAAGACTTACCCTATAAGACTCACCATAAGAAACCGAAGATGGATACTCACTAGGCAAGTTAAAATAAACTGGTTAAAGTACAAGACCTTATTTATACACACACAAAGACAGGCTTTAAGACACTATGCAAGTTGTCCTAGTCAACCAGCAGAAAGTGTCTAAGTATCTAAGCTAAAAGTGTAAACTAAAGAAAGTCTAAGTGAGAAATAATCGAAATAAAGAAGTTATTGATAAATGATAATTATCTTAAATGCACATATGTTCTTTTTCAGATAGCTAAATTGAAAGTGAAAAATGTTTCAAGATTTAGGGGATGTGGTTGATTATAGTGGTTAAACATTTCATTTTCCTAAAGTCGTTTAAAATAAAAATATTTTTTCTCATATTCATCATCATTATGCGCTTTTTGAGGGATACAGGACATATTTTCTAGATATATAAATAAAAAGAAAATTATTTCATTGTTTTTTAAACAAAGAAATTAAACAACAAGCCTCAGAGCGAATACTATTTATTCGCGCGATTTTTTAATTTTATCACGTGACTGAAATGTTTTAATAATCTTGAATTATGTAGCCTTAAAAGTTGCTTGTTGCAAATTTAACTCAGATTGATTTAAGATTTAAAGTTGTTCGAATTTTTTACTGTTTATAAGTTCTTTTAATGACTAGGAAACAAAAAGAAGGAACTTTATACACTCATTACTATGTATACCAGCTATTTTACGATATGTTAGAATATATCTATTTTTATTTGGATTTATTACATCTATTTGCGCTGTAAAGTGACATCCGAGCCATTTCCGGTTTACCATGTGCGTAGTTTGGTAGAAGTTATGCTTTAGTAATTATATTTGATAGAATATATATATTCATCTGTGAGTAATTTTTGTACTTTCTTTTTTTTTTTTTTTTTTGTTAAGCACTGAGAACATTATTAACGTCTCAAAACATTTCCAACATGTTAAATGTATTTTTTAATAAAAATCACGTGCTGCTCCAAATTGCATTTTAAATCACCATGCCTTTTAGCAGAGAGCAAAGCGAGTGTTCTTTATACGATTGGGGATTCCACATCCAATATTTACTAAGAATATCTTGCTTACGCATACTCGGGTGATATAGATGAAAAAAAAAAAATCTCTCTTTGGTTTATACTTGAGACATTATGATTTGTGCTGGTTCTTCATCTCATCAAAGTATGCAAATTTCATCTTGGTGATTTAATTTCTTTCTCAACTTTGACTTGATGAAATTTTTAAATATTTGTTTGCAAGGTTTAAAATACCCATATCAATTAGAAAGAACTGCTATGTTATTGATAAACATTTATTGCTAACTTTTGCTTCCCACAGTCTCATGCAGTACTTAATACATTCATCAGCTACACAGGAATTCAGAAATCATCTTCAATTAATTCTTCTAGTTTTTTTTTAACTTTTACATAAGTTATACATTTCCTATTAACTTATCAATACGAAAAAATATAACTTAACTCGCTCTATTAAATTATTCTAACATTACTTTAAAATTTTTTTTTTAGATCAAAGCTAAAAAGTATGGAAACAAGACGAAGATCTAAGAACACTTTTTTAACAATAACAAAAAATCAGCAAGGAAATAATAGTTATAATAAATTACATTCTGATTCAGATTTTTCAGAGCTTGAAGAATCTAATAATAACAATATTGAACTACCATCACATAAACATAAACTTAAAAACTTAAAAAATGAAAGTGTTTCTACTACCCTAAAATCAGAAAATGTTTTTTCAATAGAAGAAACAAATAAAAGTATTTCCCATGATAAAAGTGCTTCACCAGTTTTAATTCAAGACCCTGAGTCAATAAGTGTTGTTCAAGTGTTGACTTCAGCAAATGACAGTTTCCAAAAAGACATAGGATCTTCTTTCATAGCTAAAAGCTCTGCTGAAAGTGAAAAATCTGCTAGTTCACCTGTAAACAGTTCATCTGTAAATAGTTCACCTGTAAATAGTTCACTTGTAAACAGTTCACCTTTAAACAGTTTACAGTTTAAGGGAGAACCCGAAATTACTCAAAGCATGATTGAAGAGGAAGAAAAATGCAAAAGTGAATGTGCAAAAGAAGCACAAGAACAAAATATATCAGTTAGCTGCTATTCATTTGTATTTTTTTTCTAAAACAATTTACACTTTTGTCTTTTAGACCCATCAATAAGTCGACTTTTGAAAATATTAGTGAAAATGTTTGTTTACAGATTAAAGATGAATAAGTGAATATGATTTAAAACATTGGTGAAAAAAAGTGCAAAAAGTGCTTTTTTTCTTTGGTTAATTGAAAGTTTGTTAACAAGTGTGAAACTTAAGTCTTGTCACAATTCATTTTCTTTATAAAACTTACTTTAGGCAATTAACAGTCTTCACCAAGCTACACAAAAGCAGAGGTATGATCGCCTTCAAGTGTTGTTAGATCGCTCTCAACTCTATGCAAAATACTTGTTAAATAGAATAAATGCACGCTCTGAAGCCTCTCAAAAACGCAATGAAAATAGTTCAAATAAAAAAAAACCTGCGGATGACATAGAAAAGGTGAAATTTTAATATTTTAAGCCTATATGTACTCTTACATAAAAACTTTTTGTCTAAACAAAATATTAACAAAGTTTTCTGAACTAACAGGATAAAAAAGTAAAAAGAAAGAGAAAGAGAGAAGAAGCTGATCATATTGAAAACTATATTGATAAATCTGTGAGTTTCTATTATCTGATGTTCAGTTAAAATTGTGCTATCAAACTAAAAGCATATTTAAACTATATTTTCATTTTGAAAATTTATAGGAATTAGAAGAGCGCATCAAAAGACAAAAGATAGAAAAATCTGGTGAACAAAATGTTCTTGAGAAGAATCAGTCTGAAAAAGTAATTTATGTCATGTTTTTTATTCTACATTTGAAAACATAAAGGTAAAATGATAATGTGATTTTGTCACATCCATCATTTTATTGAGAGCATTTGATATTATATTATATTTGCTATTTTTGTGTTAAATTATAGTGTATATAATACAATACTATCAAATGCACTCAATTGATGAATGTGACAAAAAACACATTCTAGTAGTAGAAGAGAGGTTTTACACTTTTGATGTTTTTGTCCTAACTCACCACCATTTTAATCTAGAATATAAAGAAGAAATATTGTATAAAATACAATATGTAAAATCAAATAATTTTATTTTTTAATGTTTTTTGTTTCTTTTGTTAGTGATGTAAAATGTATATCATAATAATCTAATAAAATTAATAATTTACAAAACAAGATGCTTGAAGCCATAATGCTATGATGAGTATGTTCTTTTGACAGGGTAACTTTTTGTTGACCCTGCTTGACTTATGAACTAATCTTCTCTCTGAGCATGACAAAAGAGAATGTGTATATAAGTTACAAATGATAAATCTTTATAAGCAAACCAAATTGAAATACCATTTTATGAAGAAACAACCAGTAGTAGTCCTTTTAGGATTGAATGAGCATTTATCTGCATCTATTTTCATAAATCTATTTGATCTGCCTTACTCTTTAAAAAAAAAAAAAAAAAAAAGCTTTTCTTTTAATAAAGATTGCAATAAGGACTAAGAATTTGTGATCAAACAATCCCTTTTTATAAAATTGTTTTATTTTTTAAAGTTATTTGAAAACTTTAAATTGTTTTGGATATTTTCATTTGAATAATAGATTATTTTTGATTTAAAACATTAAAGTCTCTGACATGATGATGACGAAATGATCAAAAAAGCACCTGACAATTTGTTTAAATACATGTAGTTTCACTGATCATTTATTTTTATTTTAAGTAAATTTGTTATAATGTTATTATTATTTATTATAAATTATTATAATTTATTATAGTTTGTTATAATGGTTTATTATAATGGTTTATTATAACTTATTATAATGGTTTATTATAATGAAACAGCTTAAAATTATTTTAACAAGGATCAAGATCGTCTAAAGAGAATAGATACTTTTTGTCGAAAAATTAATGGTGAGAAAGTGTCAGATCGCCAGCCAAAACTGTTAACTGGAGGAGTAATGCGTGAGTATCAATTGGATGGTATGGAATGGTTGCAGGGGTTGTTTGAACATGGTATAAATGGAATTTTGGCTGATGAAATGGGCTTAGGGAAGACAATACAATCTGTTGCATTAATTTTATCCTTGATAGAAAAGAATGTGATTGGTCCATTCATGATTGCTGCTCCTCTTTCCACTTTACCGAATTGGATGGCAGAATTTCATAAATTTGCTCCTGAGGTATTTATTTACAATGCAATAAGTTAATAACATTTTTTCTAAGCTATCTTATAAGAGTAAATAGTTTGTTAAAGTTAATAGTAAGCATTTAGAATAAATCAAGTAAGTTAACAAATTATCTGGAATCACTTAAATCAATCAAAAAAAAGATTACTTTTATAAAGGTACAAAAAATTTTGAATTTTTATAAAATCTTCTCTTTTACAAAAAAAATTTTCTCTTGAATTAAATCTACTTAAATAGATTTTCAAGTATTTAAAGAGAATGCATGAAATTATAGTGACATGTGCTTCATTGGTTAGAATAACAAAAATAGTTTTTATATCTTCATCATTAAAAATCCTTCATTAAGATCTTGGTTTTATTCTTAATTCTATTTTTGTTATTAAATAAATATGAATTACTTGATACAGCAGAAGAATCTATTCCAATTTTTTCATCAGAGCTGCCTTTTCATTAGAGTAACCTTTTCAGAACCATCAAAAATCCCTTTTCCTCCTCCCCTCCTTCCTTTTGCTTGGGGATAAGACTGAGTTATTCTAAATCTACAAATTATTAAAAAAAAAAAGTTCGAATACTTGATTTAATAGTTTAAATATTTGAATTTTTAATTGATATTGACCATTACAGTTGATATGGTGATTCATTGTGGCCATTGCAGTTGATATGGTGATTCATTGTGGCCATTGAAGTTGATAGGGTGATTAATTGTGGCCATTGCAGTTGATATGTGATTCATTGTGGCCGTTGGATATTGCAAGAGTAGTTAGAGTTTTGAATTTCTATTTTGTAAATTTCATTTCATACATCTTACTAATTACTTTAAAATTGGGAATTAAATGATTGGGTTATTTTTTTGTGTTTAGATAAATGTTGTTTTATACCATGGTAGTATTGAAGAGCGTTTTCAAATCCGTAAAAAGTTAATGAGAATTAAGCGTTACAGCACAGGTCATGCAAGCCTACCTGTTGTGATATCCTCCTATGAAATACTTATGCGTGACAGACAAGCTTTTACTAATATGCGAATGGAATGGAAATACTTAATAGTTGATGAAGGCCATCGAATCAAGAATCTCAACTGCAAGTTGATTAAGTTAGAATCCTTTGCTTTAAACTGATTTATTTAATAAAAATTTATATTGCTGCGTTATTACAAAATGCTACTATTTTTTGATTGCACACTTCATAAACTTAAACTAGTTGAACTACTTGTATATCTTATTTGATTTCCACATATCTTATTTCTCAATAGACTGAATTTTAATTTTATATTTTAGCTTTTTGTAAGTAACACTTATACTAGAAAACAATTTTAAATTTATTTTAGTCACTGACATTTCAGAGAAGTTTTTTGCTTAAATACAGAGACTTTGTTTCTAGATTTTTGTTATTTTACACAAATTTCATTGGATTTTTAGATAAAATTTATAAAGTATTTGAAAGAAATATTAGTGTTGATTGTAATGTTTTTTTTTTAGAGAGTTGAAGGAATACAAAACAGCAAACCGCCTTCTTCTAACTGGAACACCTCTTCAAAACAATCTATCTGAACTTTGGTCTTTGCTTAATTTTATTCTACCAGATATCTTTGATGACTTGACTAGGTTTTTTTTTATTTTTCCCCAAATATTATCTTTACATCTTGAATTTACTTATGCTTTAACACAATGTCTTTTATACAATTTTTTTGAATACAAATACAACATTTTTTGAATACAAATACAAAAATACAAATTTATGTAAATCAAAATTGTTTTTCAGTTTCCAGTCATGGTTTGACTTTAGTGCTGTGGAAGAAGATAATGAAAAGCTCATTGCACAAGAACAAGAAGCCAAAGTGCTTCAAACACTGCACTCGGTATTATTTTATAAAAAGAAATTTGTGGTGTTTATTTCCTGTTTATATAGTTTAACTGTTTAGTTATACAAGCTGAACAAGTCAAGTGCTCTGCATATATAAATTTTTAAGAACTAGATGGACAGAAGCATAAAATATATAAAATTACACTGAAATTTTTTGCTTCTAATGCTTATTAATTTTGCTTCTAATGCTTACCAGATATGGTAATAAGCATTAAGTCTCAAAGTAGCAAACATTCTTGGATAGATAGTCCTCTAGGTTGATTATCTTGAATCTTTTATCTACACTTAATTGTGTACATGAATTACTATTGTGTAATGATTCATGTGCACAATTATTTGTATATGTAAAAATTAGACACTTGCTGTATCTAATATTCGAATGCACTTTTTAGTTTTTTTTCTATTTATAACAAAACAAGTTAAAGATGAAAGACAACTCAGAAAGTTGTTTGTATTATATGAGACCGTCAGCTTCAAAACCGGCCCTTTGACATTTTTTTCGATATTGAATGAAGCAAGCCAAATGTTTCGTAATGGCTCACACTATATTGAAAAATTAAAAAAATGATGCAAAACCTGTTCAATCCTATAGTTTTTACTATGTAAAATTCAGCAAATGGTGCAAAACCGGCTCTTTTTGTTTGCGCAGCTGCTTCAAAACCAGTTTATTATTTCAGCCAATAGGAAAGCACTTATCATACCACGTGATCACAACAGCTGATATTGAAAATACTTTTGTTTTTAATGCTTTTATCCTCTGGAAATTGCAAATTCTTCGTGATTTGTCTTGTAAGTAATAGAAAAAGTAGAAAATATTTATGAAATATTAATTAATTAAACATTTACAGACTTTTTGCGATGGAAAATGATCGAAATGTAAAAAAAACAAGCAGACTGCAGTCACGCAAACGCGTGGCAGACCCCGAAAACACAAAACGAGCAAGGGAGAAGAAAGCTAGGTATGCATTACTGATGAAGTATTATTTGTAATTATGTTTATTAACTTTTAACTTCTACTTTTCTGCAGGTATTCAAAGAGTCCACCAAAAATCCCTTCATGCAACCACAAATTGGGTGCTTCCCAATGTCACTGCCTGTCACAGAGTGATGTCATCACTTTCAATGAGCGATTTTATCAAACAAGTAAGAAAATGGACCAGGACAACTTCATTTTGAAGCATTGTTCATTCCTACAGCCAAAACGTGTTAAAGGTGAATCAAATAGGAAAAGAGAATTTACTGTAAAATATTTTGTTACAAAGGCTGTCTCTTCCTCTATAAGAATACCAGTTTGTAGGAGAACATTTTTAGGAATATTAGGCATAAAAAAACATAGACTGCTTGGAGTTATCAGTAGATATCACAAATCTAGTACTTCAGCCAAAGAAAGTAGAGGTGGAGACAGGAAAGCAGAGAAGTTTGTTGAGAAAAAAGAGAAAGTAAATAAATTCATAGAATCATTTCAAGTTTGTGAAAAGCACTACTGTAGGTCACACTCAAAATGTAGGCAGTACTTACCAGCTGAACTCTCAACTGCTGCAATGTGGA
This sequence comes from Hydra viridissima, assembly GCF_058129835.1. NCBI lineage: Eukaryota > Metazoa > Cnidaria > Hydrozoa > Anthoathecata > Hydridae > Hydra > Hydra viridissima. The sequence goes on from NW_028324300.1 coordinate 14,140,640, forward strand.
GGATGTATAACAAAAAGTGTGATAGTCAATTAAAAGTTACCAAATGGTTTTTTACAAATATATTCAATACAGAGTATAATCAAGGTTTTGGGACCCCTAGAGTTGACACCTGCTCTGCATGTTCTGAACTTAAAACTAGAATCAAAAATACTAAAGATCTCCAAGCCAGAGAAAAAATAGTTTTAAAGTTAAACATCCATTGCCAAAGAGCTGATGCTTATTTTGACAAGCTGAGGGAAGAAAGTGATGACCTTGTTACCCCCTCATTTGATTGTGAGAAGAATCAAGTCTTACCTAAACTATCAGATCAAGCTGCATATTATAGGAGGCAGCTCAACTTTTATAATTTTACAATTGTAAAAGGGAGCTCTCATAATACACTTAACAAAGAAAATATTGATTCTCACTATTGGATAGAGGGGGAGCAATCTAAGGGATCAAATGAAATTGCATCTGCTCTTTATTTTTCTCTGAATAATTTAAGCATGTCTAGCAACATAAAAAGAGTCAGATTGTGCTGTGATGGATGCCCTGGGCAAAATAAGAATACAGTAATGATTGGTATGATCAGTTATTAGCTCCACAATAAAGCTCATCCTCATATTCAAACAGTGGAACTGGATTTCCCAGTGACAGGTCACTCCTTTATCCCACCAGATAGGGTGTTTGGCACCATTGAAAAGGTCATCAATAAGAAGGAGATCATTGTTAGACCCAAAGAGTATGTGGAGGTCATTCAAAAACATTCTGCAGTTTTCCACTTAGGAGAAAATTATGAAATTTTTGATTGGAAAAGTTATTTGAAAACAGTTCTAAGAAATAATGTCTCTTGGCATTTCAAAATAGCTAGTTGTAAAAGAATCATTGTGTTAAAAAGACCAAGAATTGTTGAGGTGAGAGGTGAACCTTTTTATACAGTAGAAGTTAATGCTTTTAAGTCATTGACCAAGAAAGGTAAAAATTTTAATTCAATTAATGTACCAATCATTCATTCACAAATTAAAATTAACCCGAAGAAAATAAAGGATGTAGAAAAGTTATTAAACTCTCATTATGGTGTTGATTGGAGACAAGATCAAAATCTTGAGTTTTACAATAAAATCATACCTAATGAGGAAATAGATGGCATTGACTCTGATCAGGACAGTGAATTAGAAGAAAATAATGCGCTGTGCTGTGAAGATGGATCATCTGATCTTGATGATGCTGATGTTAGGATTTAGTAATTTAAATTTTGTGAACTTGAAACTATTTTATTGTAAAGAATTTCTTATTATGACATTGACTTGCCTTTTTAATGTGTTTTTTAAGGTGCATATAAAAAAAAGAAAGCTATATAATTTTTGTGTTGCTAATTATTACATAAGTAAATTTAATCTTTTAAATGTTGTTCACACATGTATTTGTGGCCTATACATGTCTAGCAGAAATTTTATGTACACCATAAATTTATTTAATAACACCATATTGCAAGAACCATAATAAATTTCTCATTAAAAATTTTTTCCGTGTTTTGTTGCTTCTACTATAAAACCCAGGTAGCTAAACTTATATGACATGTGATCCAGGTATTTCTTCATTTTTTATGACCACTAATAATTAGTTACGTTATTGCATTTTAATAGAAATTTAATGCATGGGAAAAATTATTTCGAAATATATTTAACTTTTTAAAAAACATTAGCGGGCTATCCTGCTAAAAAAAAAGGGGGGGGGGAGAGTTTTCTAAAATTGTCCATAGATGGCGTAAATATACTGAAAAGCGTGTGAAATCGCGGTGGTCTTTAAATAACCATGGGTTCTAACGAAATTAATCACAAAACAATTAAAATTTTATTAAAATGTGCAATGGCTGGATCAAAACCGGCTCTTTTTTGAAAAAAATGCCCTTTAATTAAATATTTCTATTCAATGATTATCACAATTACTGATATTCACATAGAAAACCATTCATTAGTGACTAAACATGAGGTGTATATGTTTTTTTTAATTTTTTTATTTGCCCAAAAAAAAAGTGTATCCTGTAAAATTTGCTTTAGTGCAAAGGGCCGGTTTTGAAGCTGACGGTCTCATATACTTTTCACTAGAATGAATTTGGAATAGATTCCTCCTCAACATTCAGTGATTTTTAGAAAATAATATGGAACAAAAAATAAATTTTTATTTAAACAATTTTATTTTTAACACTAAATTTGATTTAAATGATCTCTTTTAAGTGAGTCAGTATATTAATTGTTAAAAAGGTATCAAATATGTTATCATAGAAATATAATTGTATTTGAATTATCTATATAAATTAGTAATATGCCAGTATTTAATTTTGATTATAAAGATTTAATTAAAATAAAATTTGAGTAGGTGTATAGGATGAGTTGGTCAATATCTCTCTTTTGGCCCAACTTAAACTTTAAAAAAAACCTTAATTCTTGGCTCACAAAGTGGTATATACAATACCCAACAGCCAAAAAAACGGATCAACTGTTTAAATAAACACAGCTTCTCTAATTCATATCAACATTTGTTTATATTTACCATATCCAGCATGCACTTGATCATGTGCTGAGATATCAGCACCATAGTTAACAAACTATAGCACTTCATGGGCCTGTGAATAAAAAAAGTAAAATTTCTAATAAAAAACCAAAAGAAAGAAATTCATGGAATTTTAACACCAAGAAGAAATAATGCAGCTAAAACAAACCTGAACACTGATTAACTATTTTTTACCTATCTAATGCAACTTTATCACAAAAAACATACAACTAACCTGCTGTTATTTACCATTATTTTGTATAAAAGTAAAAATTTGTTTAGCAACAAATTGTATTCTGTAGTATTACACCTCTAATGTTTATTATTTTTCTACAATTTTTTTGTCTGTTATAAAATATTTCCTAATAAATGTCAAAAAATGTTTCTTTCAAAAACCACTCAAAATATTTCAGGAATAAGGTAAGTTTTATTGCTAGTAGTTGGTTCATCTTCACCCTTCTTGAAGAAATGAGATGCTGTAATGAAAACATTAATTTTTTAAAATAGATCTTGACACCTTTTCTCCTACGCCGGCTGAAAACAGATATTGATTTGACAATACCACCAAAGAAAGAAGTGATTGTATATGCTCCACTAACTCCAATGCAGGAGGTTTATTATAAGAGTACACTTGATCGTACAATTATTGACATGATTCAGAAAAAGAATGTATGTTCAGTCATTTTTCTTTTATAAGTAAGACATAGGAGATAGTTGTAAATGCACCATACTACTTCTTTTTTATGACAATTTAATTTTTCTATTATGATAATTTTTCTAAAAGTCTATTTTTTTATAATGGATTTGCACTAGACTCCATTAGAAGAGATTGAATTAACATCATCAGGTCGACCTAAGCGCAGATCTCGAGCTAATCAAGTCAAATACACAGAAGAAGATGATTCAGAAGAGTTTGACTTTGAAAAGCTTCTCGCTGATTTTGAAGAAGAAGAGAAAAGGTATGTATATTCTTGCTTTCTTGTCCTCTTTAAATCATTAAATATAGTTAAATTTCAAGACATTTTTAAAAAATATATTTATAATAAAAACCAGAATCAAAATGAAATTGATTTTTTATGTATTGTACTTTACATATTTAACTTCCATCAACATTTTATTAGAAAAAAAGAAGTTGAAAGTAAATCTTCTGCTCTGAAAAACAATCGTACTTCAATTGTAAACATTCGTCTGCAGAATATTATGATGCAATTGCGCAAATGTTGTAATCACCCATATTTATTAGAATATCCCTTAAACCAAAAAACTCAGGAGCTTATCATTGATGAAAAGATCGTTGAGTGTTCTGGAAAAATGTTGTTGTTAGATAAAATTCTCCCTCATTTACAAAAAAATGGTCACAAAGTATGAAAGTTTGTATTCTGACTTGAATTTTAACTGCAATTTTGGTGTGTTTTTTTTTTTTTTCAATAAAATTTTAAATTAAATTAGATTTTGTTTTTAAAAAAAAAAACATATATATAAATGACTAGTCAAGTATGTACTCTTAAAATTTAATCTCAGAAATTCTCTTCTTGTAGGTATTAATCTTCTCTCAGATGACACAGATGATAGACATTTTGCAAGATTACTGCTATTTAAGGAATTACAGTTATTGTAGGATTGATGGTGCCATGTCCGTTATTGATCGGCAGGAAAATGTATTCTGGTTAATTCTTTTTTTTTTAAATAAAATGTTCAAATTGTTTCTTTTGATCTAATTGTTGATATTGAAAGAAGTTAATGAATATTTTAAAAGCAGGTTAATTTTTTTTAAAAAAAAATCTTGTAAATTTAACTACCATTTTATTATTAACAATTCAGATTAAAAAGTTCACTCAAGACCAAAGATCTTTTATATTTCTATTGAGTACCCGGGCAGGAGGCTTGGGCTTGAATTTAATGATGGCTGACACATGCATAATTTATGATAGCGATTGGGTGAGACAATTGTTGCAATACTCCATTTATTCAATTTTAAGAATGGGACATTCATTTTTGTATCTTTTTTTATTAGAATCCACAAGCAGACCTTCAAGCCCAAGACCGTTGCCATAGAATTGGCCAAACAAAACCTGTGGTAGTCTATCGACTAGTCACTGCAAACACCATTGATCAGAAGATAATTGAACGAGCTGCCTGCAAACGCAAGTTGGAGAAAATGGTCATACATAAAAGTAAACAAAATTTAGAAATTTCTTTATTCTTTTAATTGATTATAATACTCCTCATATACTAAAATTCTCTTCATAGAAAATTTCAAAGGAGGAGCTCTGGCCTCAGCTATCTCTCCTCGTGAGTTATTAGAATTACTACAGTCTAAAGATGCTTCGAGTTTTGATGCCGGTAATATAATATCTGAGGATGATTTAAAAAGATTGTTGGATCGTTCAGATATGGACGGTTGGGATGTTAAGAAAAACGAAAAACGAAAAAAAACTAAAGAAAAACGAGCCAGCAACGATCATAAGATATTTCAGGTTATTGAGAATGCTTCTGCGGAAGATATCGTTTTTTAAAAAAGGTGGAGTTTTTAACTTTCGTTTTGCTTTGCGCGACTCGATCTCGTCTGGGTATTATGTTCTTATTCGTTTCAAGCCTTCTGTTAATTATTTTTAGTTATAGAAAGCATATTTATAGTGTGTAAATGTTGTAAATAAAGACGTTGTAACTTTTTAGTTTTTGTTTTGATTGAAAAGACAAGTTACAGAATAGAACTTTGCACAATAAAATATCTAAATCAAGCATTAAGGATGGAAAATTTATAATCCTGTGCTAAAGTTTATAATTTCTATACTAAAAAAGTTGTTTTATAGAAATTAGCGATTATAGTCCGATAGTTTTCAGGGTGAAAAAGAATTTAAAAGTTATTTTAAATCAAAAACTTACTAAAAACTTGAATTGGTCTCTTTTCTCTTCAAAGCTAATTTTTCAAATTGTCTTAATGAGTGTCAACTATATCAGAAACATGGATTCATCATTGAGCTTCGCAGTAAATGAATTACAAGTCTGATATAAACATGATGGACATTCTGAAGGACCAGTTAAAGCCAAAAGGGCTCTAATACTTATTGTTTTAACCAAAACAAAGTTTACGGGACCTGTGTAAATTAGCAAGACCCCTCTACAAAAGAAAGAATTAAATAATATTCCTCTCTATATAAAACACTCATTATGTTATTTAAATTTTGGCTCCATAACAGAACGCTTCTGACCCTAGTGACATTTTTAAAGACAGGTTTCCAAATGAAAAAAGAAAGTCTTTAATGATGAGCGGAGGTTTAAAAACTCCTATATTGTCAACCTTGCTGACCCGAGAATGCCACCTATATTGGGTGATAGTGTACACATCCCAAGGTCACCTAGTACAAGTTATGAAATCTTTTAGGTACGTCTGCGGGAAAAAAGTGACTTTAAAAAGTTACAAAAATGGAAATAATTTACCTTCTTTTTTGACATTTTTGATATAAAAATCATAGGCCAATAACATTTAGTGGCAATATTGCCTTTGCCAATACTAAGATTTGGATAAAACTTTTTCACAATCCCTGCAATATAAAAAAAATTGTGAAAAAAGTGTTGATTTTTTCACTTTGAGTACAAAACTTTTCCAATTATAGCCCATTGCTAGCCTCCAGGCCATGATGTAGGTAAAATGAATATACCAACATATACTCTAGTTGAATATACCAACAACTTGTATAAAATTAGAATTTTCATGTTCTTACCAAAATTTTTGGTTTAGAGGGTCAAAACTGTTGTTGTCATGGTGGAATACTGTGTGGTGATGCTTCTAAGTTGGATAGCTAAATATGTGGTTTTAAATTGATCAATCTTGAAAAAAAAATCCTTTTCTAGTATATTTCTAAAGCATGAATTCACAACCAAATTAAACTTCATGAAAGCTTCAATGACAGCGAGAACCTTTGTGTTGGAAATTTCTTCAGCAAGACAGTAAAATATCAATATTTTTCTAAATTTTCCTGCATTCATTGTCTTCAAACTGTCCGCCATGATATGGGCTTTACTAAATGTAAAGCATGGCTGGCCGCTTTTCAGCATCAGATCACACAGTTTTGAGAACTTTTAAGAGTTGATTGACTGTGCCTAAAAGAAGGTGTAGCTCTATTTGTGGAATGATGTCTAGAATCATTGTATCCTCAGGTCTATTGATAATTGACTTGTGAACAATATTGCCAAACATTTTGGCCTTGGCCAACACTCCGCTAAATTGTTCAAAAGACTTGAGATTTGTTTTGACTGAGCCATATGTTCATAAACTATATCTGCAAGCAAGGCTCTTGAGTCAATATCACACCAACAACAACGGTCCATACTTGATCGTGCTTGAAGTCTACAAATGATAATGGCAACTCTCATATCACGTACAATAATCAACTTCAGAGCATCCACCATGATGAGTGACCAGACCTTTTGTTTGTTAAAGTGAGTTTTTGGCAAATCTTTTGAGACTGCAATTAGAATTTGATTTTTGTTGTTCTGGAACTCAAAGTCGCATTTTAGGAGGTGAGTTCGATGCATCTTGTTCTGTGGAACATTTAATAACACTGACACAGAACTTGAGGAAACCTCTGCCTCCATCAATGCCTAAAATGACAAAGTAGCCACATGACTTGACTAACCAGAACAAAAAAATCTTTGCAATGAACAACAACATGGTTTGGATCACAACCTTTGGAATCTGTGGTTTTTAAGTCTGTACAAGTAAAAAAGTCCTTCAACTGCTTTTAACATTGGCTCATAACTTGGGCTCAATCGTCTTCTTGTCTGATGAACAGTTTTCACTAATTTTTTGATCGCATCGTTGGAGAGGCCAGTATTAATTTATAGATTGATGAGGTCTTGTGTTGTAATTTTTGATGTGACAGAAAGTGATCTTGCTGCACTTAACCCTATAGAAAATTTGCATTTATTACCTCCAACAAACAGAAATTTATAAAATTATAATTTTATAATCAATTTTAACTGACATTTTACCTGGAGTAATAGGAAGTGGATGACCCCCAGATGCTTTTGCCAAGCGTGTTGTGCCTTTTGGAGATGTTCCCTTATTTTCAATGACATTGGATGCTATCTGTTCTGCAGCTTGAGCAGCCTTGGCATCTAGTGAAGCTACATTTTGCATATTTTCCCTGAACTTTAACTGAGAACAATGATGTAATAATTACTTACCCAATGGGCTGAGGCACTGATCACTTAGCTGGCATTTGATTCACTTTCATCTTTTGCCTCAAAAAAGTTTTCACCTATAATTATATTATGCTTTTTGTTCTCAATTCAGGATGTGTTTCAGTTGTGATTGAGATTGCACATGAATCATTTTTGGTCAAATGGTCTCGAATTGTTGAGTTTTGATTGCTGATCAAAAAGTCGCTTGGTTTTCTTTTTCAGAAGATTTACCTCTTTTAAACTCAAGAAAATCGTTGTGAAGTTGTTCTGTATAATAACCATGTTTTTATTGCAAAGCTGTTCTGTATAATAAAACAATTGGATGAGAAATTGTCAAGCTACAAGTAGTTCTTGAAGCTTTTTTTAATTTTTACGAGGTTGCATCGGTAGGAGTCTTTTAACATTCTTAGGTTTTATTTCGTATATCAAAGCTTCATATTTTTTCTTTTTTTAAAAAATAGACTTTTTAAAATGGGTGGTGTCCAGTTTTAAATGTTCGGGTGTCTAATTTTGGTGTTTAATTCTAAAAGTTCAAAAGTTCTAAATCATTCTAGAATTTACTGAGGAAATCTTCCGAACAACGAAAAAAATTTTCGCTACGCCTAGAGAAGAAAACTGTTAATTATAGTTTAGGACCTAAAAGCAAAAAACGTATAATGAGCGAAAATTTAGTTCACTGCTTTAACAAAAAAGCTCAAGAAACGAAGTTTTTTATAATAGAATAATCTACTCAAAAAAAAAATAGACTCAAAGTTTAAATACTATCTTTGAAAACCATGAAATTTCAAGGCCCAAACAATGAAACATTTTATATACCTTTGAAGTGACGACCTGGTGACGATCAATACATTTTGTGAAAAAAATTTTCTTCAAAATTGTTAAAAATTTGGTGATGAACGAAACACATTTGTCTATTTTGTGGCTTATTTATTATATATATTTAGGTGCTTGGTTATGCGAAGAGCAGAGATCATAAAAATTTTATTTAATTGAAGTGTAAAAATCTTAAACTGTGCAAAAGAACTGCAAAAATACTACAACAGATTTGGTAGTCTATGAGAAGCCAAACTTGTGATGTCAAATCTGATGACTTCAGCCATCTGCTAGCACTGAAAAAAAACGAGACAAAAATGCAGCAGGTGCATAGCAACTATTGAGGCAAGTGTACCAAAGCATTTGAACGAAAGTTTCTAATGAAACTTTCGTTCAAACATTTATAGTAAAACTTTCGTTGCTGACAAGGAAATTTTTGACGTTAAGTTTTCCATTCCTTATAATTTTCGACTAACTTTTCGATGGTAACATGTAACACGCGAATATAATTTTATTTTATTTGCCATTACTTGTAGGTTTCTTTTTTTTTTTTTTTGAGGACCGGTAGTGAATCAGCTTCTCTTTAAAAAATTTCCTAGAAACAACAATTATGATAATATGGCGACGGAAAAGTAAACGACGACAACGAAGATTTATAATGTGATATAATTTTTTTGTGTGATAAGTGAAGATAAATTTATTCAAAAAAAAAAACTAGAATTTTACAATAATAATTATTCAACTATATATATACTTATAACCAAGTGAAATATTAAAAAATACAAAATTATTTTATAAAATAAGTTAAATGTAAATTGAAAAAGAAACGTAAAAGTTTTAATAAACTATGCTCTATATGGAATAATTTATGCTCTAAATGGAATAAATTTGCGCTAAATGGAATAATTTATATTTAAAATTGAATAAATACAGTAAAAATATAACAACAAAAATAATTGATAAAATATGGAACTTAGATAAAAACAATTAAAAAAAAATTTCGTTATGAATAGGAGGGACTATAAAGAGTGCAACAAAGAAACGATTTCTTTATTTTACAAATTTAATGCATTTATGGTATATTTCTATTTGTTTTTATCATAATATATTTTCTTCATTTAATATAGTATCAACAGCATGCAACACATCTTCACAAACGTAAGTTGGTACAGCTAACTCTGGTCTATATATTGTATCGCGATGTAAATGATTCAACTCAGAAAGATCATTGTTTATGGTTTTCGATACACCTGTTTTTACAAGTATAGACTTCATTCGGCGAGGTCCCTTATTAGAAGTTGGGTGTAATACGTCGGTGACTAAAATAAAGAAATAATAATAAAAACCTACATAAAAAAAAACTTTTTGTAGGCTTTAACCTCCTGTTAATGATATTGAAAATTCTCTAAAAAAAAATTTTTACAAAAATTTCTCTGTGCAATTCGCATTTAAAGACCATCTCAAATAATTGTAGAAAGTTAAGTTGCCTTTAGGAATTGAAGACCACATTTCAACAGTCACAAATGTTCTAAATAAATGCCTAACTTTATACAAAATTATAAATCAGACTTGCCAATATCAGATCCTTGCAACGCCTTCAAATAACTATTGTATTGATTTGCACCATAAATATCTGTGTCGATGTTATCACTAAATGAATTTCATAAAATGAATTTGTTTAGATGATTTCAACATCTTTTAAAAATGTAAAAACATGAAGAAAAAAAAAATTTTAATAAAAGTAGGAAAATTAAGTTTTTAAATTAAGAAAATAAGAAAAATCTTATGAAATGGCTTTAGATATTTACAAATATGACATCCAATTTTTCAACTACAGTCCAACAAAATTTTTTTTTTAAATGCAATACAATGTATGTATCTTGAACAGGTGGTTTCATGTAAATTGCATTTTTTGTTTTCTAGGTGTTAGCTTCTAGGCGTTTTTTTGTATTTGCTTTTGCTTTTTTAATGTATGCTAATATAAGTAGTCCACTATTTATATCATCCCCCCCCCCCCCCTCAGCTAATATGTTGAACTCTTATACAAGGTGTTGGAAAACATTACTTTTTTAAGAATTCAAAAAATTAACTGGCCAATGATTAATTGCATGTTTGTTGTAGATGGTAATAAAATGGCAAGGAGCAAAAAAAATGAGAAGAACAACTTTTGTTATAAATGTGGTGAATATACTGCAAAAAAGAAACAATGTACAACTGTAAATTGATGAAAGATATTCTGAATGCTATACAGTATAATTGGCATCAACAGATGATATATTCTGATTTAAAAATTGTTGCGATCCTAACTGAACTACAAGCAAGATACACTAAGTTCTATTGTTTCCTATACCTTTGGGATTCCCAAGGATGACATAGCTATTCTAAAGAGTAAGGGCTAAGCAAGATGATTTTACTGTTAAACTAAAGAATGTTGGTGATTCTCTACTTGTTTAACTGAACAAGATTAGTTTTCTCACTTTTAAATATAAAATTAGGTCTCATCAATCAGCTTTCAAATACACTTAGCAAAGATTGTGTTGCATTAAACTTTTATGGAGACAAAATGCCCTAAATTTAAGTTTTTTTGTGAAAGAAACAGAAAGTGATTTCTCTGAAACCAGTTCAAAAAAGTAGCATGACTGAATAATCTGGATAAAGAATACAATGTTAAGTAACAAAAGCAAAAAGTATTACATATTAATCTTAAAGAACAACCTAAATTAAAAGTTGAAGTTGAAAAATGTCTACTAAACATCCTAAATTAACATGAGGTTGACTAAAAGTATATTAAATTTCAAACTTGCAAGAAACAGAAAGTGATTTTATTAAATAGTTGAGACAACTGCTTCTTAATCAGCACTTTGAAAACACTCTGAAACCAGTTCAAAAAGTAGCATTACTGTTTTTTTTGAAATATTTGCAATTGCTTTTTTTCGACACATAAAGCTGCAATTTTGAATCTTATCAAGAATATGATAAAAATATGTGTGATGTATCTAATGAGCATGGTAGCCAATTCCATTAAATGTTCTTTTGAAAAATACATTGCGCATTTCTTATTTTAAGTTTAGTATCAGGAATGAGATTTTTTTATGAATTTAAAAAAGACTTGTTTTAAGTAACAATATATAATTTGCTTGGGGCTTTTACTGTAAATAAAAAACAAAAAAAAAAGATATAAAATAAAATATTTAGAAGCCATCAGTTTCACAAGATTTACTTACATAAATTAACATAAATTAACATGATAAACTAATTATGAATTGAATAATTTTAAGAAAATTAAGAATTTTAATTTCATATGTTTGAAAAGCTTTTGCAATATGTTTTTTTGTTGGCTAAAGTAATTTGTTACAACTAGAGAATTTCAACGTTTAAAACTTAAGATTTTTATTTTGTGGGAAAAATTTTATTTACAATTTTGTGGGGTTCTGAAAACAATAATCTATGCTATTATTGAAACTTACCCAACTCCGTATATTGTATTTACTGTTGCACCATCTCCAAACATACTCATAACTAGATTCAACATAATACCTTCAGTGTAGCGATACGTAAAGATATTTGGTTTACCAAGGACTGCAGTATATCGAAGAGGTTGTCCAGAATACTTCTAAATATTAAAAACATAACTACATTATAATGCAGTTATTTAAGTTCTTTACTGGTCTAACCAAAACTGGTCAAACCTGAAAAAGTGCTTCAAGACAAAGTAGAAAACCACCATGACCAATCCTAAAAAAGATTTAGCAAATTTAAAGACACATTGTTATGAAAATGCATATTATCAATGTAAAGACCTGATATATTTACCTTAAGGATAACAACAATTTCTTTACCATTAAATACGTATTACTGTTGTTAAGCTTATATTTCAGAAAAGATTACCTAAAGAAATAAAATACCTAGGGTTTACTGCCTCACTCATCCATAAAAAATCTGTGTTAATAGCAACCACTGGCAAAAAACTGTTGGCTGAGTATAATTTATTTGGGTGGCCACTTGTAAGTAGAATGTCAATAAGAATTTGAAGACTTCGCTCCCAGTTTAGGGGCTCACCCATTAAAAGTATGGCTAAACAAGACAAACAATTTTTTTTTCTTCTTTTAAGTAAAATACAACCATAAAATTATTATATTTCCAGAGTAATTGTTGTATTTCCAGAGTAAATGGTTAAGCTTTTAGAGTAAACTCTTAAACTTTCAGATCAAATTCTTATACTTTGAGAGTAAATTCTTATATTTTCAGAATAAATTTGAACAAAAAACTTGCAATATAAACTTTAAAATAAATTCTAAAATAAATTTGCAATGTAGATAAGCAATACAAATTTGCAATTTAAGAAATCTCAACATAAGTTTTTATTTTTAAATTTAAACAGTAGAACAAAACAGATAAAGATTTTCTAAAACGAAAAACTTGGGGTTTTTCACAAACTTTTTTTGTTATATAAATAGTAGAAACAAAAACAAACCTTCTGGAGAGGAAAATGGCTTTGCAGGAGGGCTAGGTCGCTACAATAACATTTAACATTTCAATATGATAATTTTAACAAACTTTTAAAGTGTGTATAATGAGAAACTCACAATAAAAGTACATAAGTAATTAATAATAACAGATTAACCGTTAAATTTTTGATAACACAATGGTATTAAAGAAACTTATGTAACACTTCATACCAATCTATATCTTTTGGATCGATCATTGACATCAAGTTCAGGGAAATACATATCTATATCATCAATATGCAACACTTTTGTAAAACCACACCTATTAAAAGAGCCACAACTATCAAAAGAACAGCACCAATTAAAAGAAGAATTTCTTATCAATAAAACAAATGTTGTTATTTAGGGCTTATTAACCTTCTCAAAAAAATTTATTTTAAAAAGTCCATTTTTCTTTATCTAGTTGACAATAATGTAAAGTCACATTTTCAAATTTTAAATTATTTTCTTGATGATATATGATATTGTGGTCAAAAAACTTTAAGCAAAGGTTGATATGATTAGACGGTTGGATGCTCAGAATTATGGGAACAAACTTTCAAAAATTTCAGATCACCATATAGAACTTTCAGATTTTTTCTGTATAAAACTTTTTTTTAAATACCGAAACTATAAGAAGATTTTTTCAGAAGATTTCCAATATTTTTCATTATCAAAAATAAATACCAGACATTACATTTTTTTTTTCATTGACAATATCATAACAATAGAAAATAACTTTTTTTTTTTGTTCTGAAAAAGACTTTTGTTCTCATCTCTGATACAGACTGGTTATCTATATTTTTATTCTAAAAAGGTATCTCATCAGAATTTTTTGCTTATTTTAGAGTAAAACAGTATTTGTTAGAGAAAAATAAAGAAAATTTCTGTTATTTAAGAGGTTAAGTAAATTGGTTAATTGTGATCAAAAATTCATTTATAATGCCGTACATTTTATATAATATTTTATGTAATATTTTATAATGCCATATCTTCATGTACTAATATTATGGATGATTTTTTTGAGAAAAACTTAAAGAGTACATACAGTACACATGTTTGTTACCAGTTCCTCAGAAACTATTGCACTGTAAACTTTATCTTTCTCTGTCTCTTAGAATATTTTTACACACTTGTCAAAGTGCTTACACTATTTTAATTCTAAATAACTAATATGTGCATTTACTTGATTGTTGTTTATTTATTTAGAATTATAAAATTATGTAAGAATGTCTAACTAACTAAAGATTATCAAATCTACATGGATTGAATGGAAAAAGAAATTATGAAAGATAAAAGGTAGGGGAAAGTCCTCAGACCAAGAAAAAATAATTCTTTTATCATAAATGAAGCTAAACCACCAATTACATATAAATATTTTGCTTAAAATATACAAACTGCTAGAGTTTTAATTTTTTAATTTTTATTTTTGTGTTTTGTAGGCGATGTGTTAAAGAATATCTATTCCAGTAGGAAATCTTCACCTTCCTACTGGAATAGATATTCTTTAACACATCGCCTACAAAACAAAAAATAAAAATTCAAAAATTAAAGAAAAATCAAAACTTTCACCTAATTCTAAAAAGCCTGCAATTCTTTCTTTTCTCCTCCCAACAAGATTCAAGTTTAAGAGATGTAAGAGATGTAAAAGAGCCTTTGAATGCATTTTAGGTTTGGTCTAAATACCTTGGGTTAAAAGCAGAATTTCAAGTAATGTCAGATAAAGATATTCTCTAGAACATAATAAAAATGGACATTCAGATTTGAATAGAAACAAATACAGGGGAACAACTAAAGACAAGGCAAATTAAGGGGATTTTGCTGTATTTTAAAAAAAAACTGTTTTGCATTGGTTGCACAGATTTGAATAAACAAACTAGAAACACTTAGATAAAGGAAAACATGAGGACTTAGGTTATTTGGAAAATACACCTCACTTTGGAATCAGAAGGCAAAAAAAATCTGAATACATTACATATATATAGACCACCAGATAAACCCATAAAAACTTATGCAATCTCAGAGTTAGAATTTGATTCCACAGAAACTAACACTGATCCTGATTCAGATTTTGAACCAGGGGATTGGCATCATAGAAAATCAGATAATTGTAAACTTACTGCAAAATCCCTAGAAATTTTCTTGGTGCAAATGTATCTGTCATAGCTGCAGTAAGTGATGTCTTACCCAGTGAGAAATGTCTTACAAAAAGTAATGGTGCAATTCTTCAAGATTGTTGAGTCAATATCAAAACAAGTACTTCAACTACTTTAAGGAAGACAAAAAAAACTGCTGAGGAGACCACAGAAATTACTACATCAGATATTAACAATGTCTTGGAATAACCCTCTTATCCCCTGTATAATTCTTTTTGATGGCAAAACCTTTTTAAAGATGAATCAAGGAAAAAAACTAGTTTGCTTAAGTAATTGATTCTGTGTTAGCATCTCTTTAAAAACACACAGAGCATTTTTAGATTCAAAAATTTTTCCCTTGACCTATGGAATAAAAAAAGTTTTATAAGGAGAAAAAGCAGCCATCGCAGAGTTCCATCGCAGAGTTCCATCGCAGAGTTCCAAGTAAAGAAGTAAGATTACAAAGAAAAAAAGTCTCAGAGAACCTGATGTCACTCAGCAATCTGAAAAAACAGAAGTAGTGAATTAAGATGATAAAAGATGATGAAAAGGAAATTGTTACTCAATTTAAAATACTAAATTGTAAATTTTTGTGTTGACAGTACTTTTAGAGATTTTTTTAAATGACAAATTTCCTATTGAGTTCAATAGATTATGTTCCTTATCTTGTTTACAGTAACTGTACTGTTGCCTCATATCTGCTAGATAAACTATTTGAAAACTTAAAACTTTATTCAATTTTTAAAAAGCTTTTTAAAAAAGGTTTAAAGATTTTATTCTGGTTGTCCTCAAACAGCCAGAATTTAGCCTACTTTTCCTATTTTAAAGGACAAACTTTTAACAACTTTGTTCTTAAGGGGAATATAAAAGTCATTTGATTGACCAAAGCTTATGTATGTTCTTGAGTTTTTAGAATTTCCTCAAAATGATTCCCCCTACACACACACACACACACACACACACACACACACACACACACACACACACACACACACACACACACACACACACACATACACACACACACATACACACACACATACACTCACACACATGCACACGTGCACACTCCCCCTATGATATAAATACATACACACATGCATTCATACACACACTTTAGTAATTTTATACTTAGTTAATTTTAAAACAGCTTGTAGTTTATAACTAAATGAATGTAAGTCATTTTAATTTTAAATATGGTTTTAATGTTTACTTAAAATTACAAGCAAAAGCATAATAGTAATTAAATAATTATGATGTAAACTTCAAAAATAAAAAAAGTACATTTTAGCAATATCAGATACAGGTCCTTGGCCACACACCAACACTTGCTTATCATGCAGAACACTTAAAATTCGTAATGGAGAATGAGATAATACCACTTGATCAGAGCTAATCTGCAGGAAAAAATTTAAAAAATTTCTTTATTAAAACTAGTAAAAAAAATCAATAGATTTTTAATAGCTTTTTGATACAAAAACAAAAAAATGATAAAAAATTTAAACTTTCAATTATATTGATACTCACCATTTGTAAGCATATATAACTTGATATAAAAGTCAAAGCTATAAGCCATTTAGAATGGATTAAAAATGTTCCTTAAGAACATAAGAAGATATAACATTAAACTACTCTTTTCAATTAAAAATAGGAAAAACTGGCAGATACGGAATTCAAAAAATATGATAGATTTTTTGCATTCAACAATACAGGAATATAACACAAACTATATTGAAAATATACTAAGTTTAGAATATAACTTACAACTAATGTATTGCACTTTATTTTAAAATATATACAATACAGTAAGTTTTTACTAAATTTTGCAATAATATTACTAAAAAATTTACATTTTTCTTAAAGAAATCTTAACTTTAATCAAGTTTACTGCATGCAAAAAAAAAAAGTTCAATCTGTTGGCAGCAACTAACAAATTTTATAAGAAACCACTTTTTTTTTTTTTTTTTTTTTTATACAAGATATCTGAAGGATAATTTTTTGAAACAAGTTAAACTTTTAGTCTTAAACTTTACTTTTTATAAAACTCTTGACTCTTCTAATCAAACTCTTGACTCATACTTGTCAACAGATGAGAAGAATTATTGAAATGTTAGTTTAAAATATTTTTTGGTACATTGAGTAGCTAATGTTGTGTAATGCCAGAATCAAAACTAACATCATTTATCAAATATGACTACTTACTAAGCAACTAAAATCTGAAACTTGTAAAATAACATTAATTTGGACACTTTTGGAATTTGTTGAAATTATTACTTATAAATGGTTGTGATTGTAGAAACAATTCTTATAACTGCAACTTTTTTTTTTTAAATATCAATTTTAAGAACAGTTTTAAAACAACATAAATTACCTGGCAGAAAAGCTCAATTTTCAGAAAAAACAGTTTGTGGTTTTTAATTATACCTTTTTTTGTTAAAGAATTTGACATTAAAATAATTATCTAGTATTTAGTTCCCATATCAATTAACCAGAAATTTTAAATTTAAGTATAATATTTCAAAATTAAACGATGTCTATGAGATATTGAGCAAATTAGGTTAAGATTATCTTTTTTCAATTCCATCTGGGCCAAAAAAAAACACATCTACAAAAAAAGGAAAAACATGGGCTATTTTGATCCTGGAGAGAGGCATTAACGCAATAAAAAGTAAATAAATTCTAACAACCAAAAGAATGCTAAGGTACTATATGAACCTCCTCTTATCTTTAAACAAAAAGTTTAACTTCTTTGACAAACCCTTTTTCTGTTTTAATAAAATTTTAGTATTGCTGGCAATTTTAAAAAAGATTCTCAGCTAAAATGTTAAAAGCTAACAAATTTCTAGTTAACTACATAGATATAACTAGTAATTAATATAATTTAAATTTCAATTTCAAATTAATAAAATTTGAAAATTTTTGAAATAAATAATTATTTTAAAAAAAATTATCAAAACTGGCATATTTATGTAACAAAATATGTTTTCACAAGCTTCAAGTTTCAAAATGAATGGATACAATAAAATATATAGTATTTTCATACCTCAATATCAAGCTGCTTACTTAATGATAGAGCTTTCTGGTCTTCTGTTTCACACCCACCATTGGTTAGGTATATTAGAGGAATATTAAACTTGTTCAGTTTTCTTATTGCAGTTTGAGCACATGGAATAATTTTACTTCCACGAACCAAAACTCCATCTATATCAAATACAACACCAAACTTATGCTCTACTTTAAAATCTTCAGATAGGTGTGATTTCGACTTGGCATCAAAAGCAGCATGTTGAAAATATAGGGAAGTATAAATTTGTCTCTTTGATATTTCGGCTCTGTTTAGTGGTAACCGACATTTTTGTATTAAAGAGCGTTTTATAACAGTTGCCATACTTTACTAAATTTCAAGATTTCATACCTGTAAAGGTTTAAACTAAACTATGTTTATAAATTTTAAAAATTCACTTCGTTCACCTTTTTTTGCTTTTATATAAAAGGTTCTAAATGAAGTATTTGTTCTAGGAAAAGTTTTTTTTTTTCGAGTTAAAGGATGTTTACAATTAAATCACGCATGCGTACTGTAATTCAAAAAAAACCAAAAAAGTTAACCGCGTCTAAAACGGCTTTTTGACGATTTTTATTCTTTATACAGGGATTTTCGAAAAATTTGATTTTTTTTTATTTTAATTTTTTATTTTAATGTTATCAACTTTTGATATTTTAAAAATTTTTTTGTCACAGCGCAATTTTTTTTCAATTATTTATAAATAAGAAATTTTAAATTTCAAAATATTTCACTGTTTAAGTAAAAGTATTTCGCCAATTGCGTGACCCACAAATTATAATGACGAGGTGAAATGTCAATTAACGTTCTTACTTGGTTAAATGGTTCGCAACTTTTTGAAAACATTTTTACTAGTAAATATGAAATTTCATACCGTTCTAATTTGGCTTTTTTTTTTTTTTTTTTTTTTACGAAGAAGGCTTAAAGCCTTTCAACTTAGCTTTTAGTCTCCAGGATTTTAGGAGTGTAACAACGTAATCAAGTTTCCTATTCTCATGAGTATTGAAACAAACAAAAAATAATAATAAAGTTATCGTGTTAATCTGCTTTTGGTTTCGACAATTAAAAAAGAACTAACTCAGTAGATTTGCTTGTCTACCAGTTTTTATAAAAATTTTCATATAAAATATCCTCATAACTATTCTTTTGTGAACTGATTCACTGAAAGAATGAAATATTTTGAATGAGTTATAAAGAGAATATTTTGTTTTTAATACTTTAAAAATCTTTTTACCATTTAATTTTTTTTGCAAAAAGCGCCAACACTAAGAAGGCAACGAAGGAGTGATGACCTCTGAAAACGAACGGCTGACACGAGTGAGCGTTGTACATTTGGGTATGTATTTTTATACTAGTTATAGAACATAGTATGTAATATAGTCAATACCGCATACAGCAATTTCAGCATATAAATCGATGACATAAAAAATGTACAAAAACGATACAAGAACGTAATACCACAAGGAGGTCAATTCTAACGTAATATCACGCTATTGGTCAATTCTGCACCCAAAATAATTATCAGATTAAGAAAGGGTGGTAGAAAATTCATTCGAAATAAAATGGAAAAATACGCATCATTCACAAATGGCTGTTTAATGATAGTTTAGAAGTGCTGGAGTATTTTATCGATAAATCAAGCGGCAAATCTTCAGATTTCAGATTCTTTCGGCTGTAAACAATCGCAAGATCTCAAGCTTTTTTTTCTAAGATTGAACTGCTGCTGTTAAGAATTAAAAAATAAAACTTTTTCAAAAGTCTTTTAATGTTCACATTTTCTATAATAAACTAGGTATTAAAAGCATTTTGAGGAGGTTTTATAATTGTTCTTAAAGATAGAAAACAATCAAACTTAAAAAAATATAATATTTTTACAATTAAAAGCATGCATATATACGAGTAGAATTAAATAGGCGTCAAATTATTTTAGAAATGTTTTTTGAATATTTTAGTTGGAATTTATTTTCCTGATAAAAAAAATTGCCTAAGAGTTTTTAGAAGGACACATTTAACAACACGGAGGCTACCTTTCAGCCAAACAATTGTTTGAAGCACAAGAATCGATCGATTGAAATTAATTTTGTTTCATAAAGATTTTGGTTAATGGAAAAACTTGGGTGAAAAAAGTGGCTCTGCTAACAGCTACAAACATTCTACTAAGCACGTAGGAACAGTACCATGAATTGGGGTTGTTACACAGGTGCTCCAAATAGATGACCTCAAGAGCCTAGAATCGATTTGCTACTCGAACTCAAATGTGAAAATTTAATAAAAATAAAGTTGGTGTAGCCTCTATGGCTTATTATCCATATGGCTTATTTTCCATATGGCTTATTTTCTTATTTTTATGGCTTATCATCCTTTACATCGGACACAAAATTTTCTTGATAAATTGTTAGGCTATACTCTAGCTCAGAGTAAATATACCTGCTCAGAGTAAATATACCTGCTCAGAGTAAATATACCTGCTCAGAGTAAATATACCTGCTCAGAGTAAATATACCTGCTCAGAGTAAATATACCTGTTCAAAACAGAAGTATTTTCGTATATCTCTGACGCTATTTTCAGATTGTGCAATAGTTGATCAGTAACCAAAAAAGATGAGAATAATTTGAAAAGCTACGCCATCCAATTTTTACAAAATAGATATTAGAAAGTTTAACCGTCACAGTAAAAAACAGGTTTTTGTGTAATCTTACATCGGTTTGTTATTTTAGAAAGACTAAGAGATATTGATCATATAAAAAAAAACAACAGAGAATTGTTATTAACTATAGGAAAATATTTTTATTGTCTATGAATGTTTTATTAATAGTTTTGTATCTTCTTAAGAGTGGTTTTTATATACTTCCTGAAAGTTTGAAAATATTCAATAATTTCCTATAAAGTATCTAAAGCGTTGCCGTTAATTTAAAAGTTTACATTCTCTCTCAGTGTACTAATATACTATAATTTTCAGTTTATAGGAATAAGTTAAAACTACATACACTATACTTATAAAATTTAAATTGTAAATAAGTATATATATAGATAGATAGATATATAGATAGATAGATAGATAGATAGATAGATAGATATAGATATAGATATAGATAGAAGATACAGCGAAGGATGACAACTTTGTTGGTACTTAAAGTTTCATACCGGCGTACCGGCAATCATCAGCCAAAATACATAATGAAAAAAAAAACGTTACAAAAAGAAAACATTAAATAAAAACGAAAAAACAGTTAAAAATGTCGTTAAAAAAGATTAGCGGGTATATTTCTGTTAGATAAGCTATCATCCGTTTATAGTAAATAATTTATAGGTATTTACAGAGACGATGGTTTGGCTGTTTTGAAAAGCCAAGTGGCCCAGAATTAGAAAGAGTCAAGAAAACAATTACAAAAATGTTTAAAGAATATGGATAAAACATTACCATTAAATGCAACCTTAAAATCGTTAACTACCTAGATATTACACTGATCTCTATAATAACTGGATAGCGCATCTCAAATATCAAAATTCACGCCAAAATCGCCATATTGGAAAGCCCCAGAACAATGAAATCTGATATGTGTGATAAAGCGATAAAGCGATAAGCCGAAAAACAGAACTTAAAGCTTACGGGATTAAAATTTTTGGGGCTTTCCAATATGGCGATTTTGGGGTCAAAAAATAAGAAGTTTTGCTCGGAGTTGCGCTATCCAGTTATTATAGAGATCAGTGAGATATTACTTTAAACTTAAACGATTCTACTTACCAACCCTATAGCAAGCCAGGGAATCAAATAAACTATATTCATAAGGAATCAAACCATCCTCCGAATATTATTAAGCAAATACCCATTTCATTGGAACGCAGATTATCAAGACTTTCATCCAGTGAGAAAATATTCGGCAAAGCGATTAAGTGTTATGAGGAGGCATTAAATAAAGCAGGATATGGTTACAAATTATAATATATTAACACTCCTAATAATACCAGAAAGAAATATAATCGAAAGCGTAACATTATATGGTTCAACCCACCATTTAGCAAAAATGTCATCACAAAAGTTAGTAAATCATTTCTTAATTTGGTAGACAAACATTTTCCATCTAAGCATATTTTGAACAAGATATTCAATAGAAACACTTTAAAAGTGAGTTACAGCTGCATGCCGAATTTAAAATCTATAATAAACTGGCATAACCAAAAAATCATTGACGATATTGAAAATCAAAATAAGAAATCCTGCAATTGTATTAATAGGTTGCATTGTCCCCTAAATCAACTTTGCCAAACAGAAAACTTACAAAGCTGTTATTCCTTCTTTTTGTAACTTCTTTTTCTTTTTCTAGATTTTAAATGACAGCTTTCATTGAGCAAAATGAAAATGGTATTCAAAATTTATACAAAAGATAAAAATGTTATAAATATTATAACACTTTATTAATGCAAAATTTATTAAGTTCTAAATTTATACTTAGGGAAAAAGTTTAAATTTAATTATGATGAGATTTTATTGATCAAATTTCATTTTAAATTTTCAAAGAAAAAAAAGAAAAAAAAAAAGCTAATAGAAGCTTTCAGCACCAGCTCTTTCTGTAATGTTTGTGGAAAATATCTATTGATAAGACGCACAAATTTTCAGTAAAGATTTTAAAGCCTACCAGAAGTAATAATCATATTTTATAAAATTATTATTGTAAAAAAAATTTTACACTTTTGCTGGGTTTGCATCTCTAAGTTCCTCTGTTAGGTTTCCAGACCATAAAAATCTAATAAATTTTTAATTAACAGGTTGTTAAGTAAATTTGATGAATTCCTACTTGATTCACTGGAATGATGAATTTTCATTATTTAGTTGTAGTGAGGCATAAATTTTTTTTGCTTGTTTCAGTTATTGGTAGCTTTTGAATACAAAAAACAGGGGGCTGTTTCATGTTTTTTTTTTAAATTTTTTAGTTTAGTCTGCTCATTTAAAATATCTGCGTTTACTGATTCTGTAATAGCCATCAATTGTACAATTAAAAATAATTTACTTTACATTGCATGCAACTTATTTTATAAGAGAAGACTTGCCAAAAAGTAAACATTTTTGGCAATATATTGGTGCAACCTTTACAATTATGGTACCAATTTTAGTGAAAATGGCACAGTTCTATGTTAAGAAAAGTATGTTGCACAGTGTTATTTGTCTCAATTCAAACCTTATTTAGTAACTTTATAAAATTTAATTGGGGTATCAACATTTTAACAATATCGGCCAATACTGTTTAGCTAATATTGTATCGCCAAAATTGGCAAATTAGCCAAACAATACCGTAAACAAAAGCTAAGTGTATTTTATTCCTTAAGTGAATAGTTAATTAATTTTATAAGTAGCTATACCCTATAAATTTCTAAATTTAGATATGATATTTTTTTGGGAAACTGACTAAAAAATAATGCACGAATTTGACCTTTCTTATAAAAAGTTTAAGTAAAAAATATAAAAAGTTTTACTAAATAATAAATCTTATAAATAGTTTTGTACAATGCTTGGTGTAGTACAGCCCTAAATCTTATAAATAGTTTTGTACAATGCTTGGTGTAGATGCAGCCCTAAATAAGTAAACAATTGAATAATCGGAAAAACGTTTTTGAAATTTTTCTTCAAAATCCAACCTACACTCACATTTAAAAATTGCAAAGTTGTGAAAAACATTTTGAGGAGATACAAAGAGGCTTAAGCTATCGAAAGAAAAAGGTTTTGTTAACAATAACAAACTGAATTCGATCATCCGGTCAATTTCAAGAAATCCATGCTAATTCCAAAGAGATCTTGCCAAAAAGTTTGAATGCATTCGTTTCCTTGTTAGAAAAGCACTCAAGAACAAGGGTTTGAAGGCTTACAGCAAGAAAAAAATCCCGATGCGATATTTTGATGGAGAATTAAAAGCAATTCGCCGCGCAAGGAAGCTTGTCACTCTTTTAGACCGAGAAAATTTACGTATTATTGAGGACGATGAACTGTAATGCAAAAAGGATTTCTAACATTTGCCCGGTCATCAATTGCGCTACCACTCAAAAAATGTCAGCAAAAAATTTGAGTATATTCAGACAGAAACGTTTGGTCTGAAGATCTTCGTGTGGCAAATTTTAAACAAATTTTATTTTAGTCAGTCTAAACTGTATCTTTTTAGTTGAAATATCCATATAGAATGTACTTAAAGTTAAAAAATACTTCAAATGCATAATTTAAAACAGCGCCCCCCCCCCCCCCTGATTTGTAAAATAACGTCCCACTTGTAGATAACTATATAAAACAGTTTTCTTAACGAGGAGTTCTTTTCAAATCGTTCTTTTTTTGTTTAAGGTGGTTCTCCACTATTCATAATGAAAAAAAATAAAATAAGAGTTTTTATTTTTTTGAAGGTTAAACCTTTAAGAGAAATAAAAATATACAAAAATTGGAATGAAAGTTTCTATACTTTTCTTAATTTTATTCCAAAAAAAAAGGGGTGACAGTTGGAGCTTTTCTTTTTTGAGTTATTGGGCAGTTTTCTTCAGCTTTTTACGGGACGTTTATTATTGTTATTTACACTATCAAGAAATTCTCAAGCTAAATGTCATTTTTTAAAAGTACTAAAATCAGATCATGTTTGTACGAGTAAATTTTTGTTTTAAAAGAATTATTAAAGTAGCTAGAATTATTAC
This sequence comes from Hydra viridissima, assembly GCF_058129835.1. Classification (NCBI taxonomy): domain Eukaryota; kingdom Metazoa; phylum Cnidaria; class Hydrozoa; order Anthoathecata; family Hydridae; genus Hydra; species Hydra viridissima. The sequence continues at coordinate 14,165,522 of NW_028324300.1, forward strand.
GCAATTTATGTTGATAACATTATTGTAATATTGGATCTAAAAAACAGGTATAAGAAGACCAGAGCAAAGAAAAGACGTTTTTATGAAAGTAAATCTCTTAAGGTTGCCATGACTCCAGATAACACACCAACAACTACAGTAAAAAAAGAAACTATAAATTCTATTATGGACAATACATCCATCAATCCATGCATGCATGCATGCATGCATGCATACATACATTGGTCATGGCATGATTGGTCGGTCCTCAGATTGCACAGTTGCGGTCAGAGTTATTCGTGACGAAAATTTTTTGTTAAGTGGTTAAATGATTTAAGCAACCTTCCTCTAAATGAGGTCAGTAAAATGTAAACAAGATCACTTCTATAGTATTAAATGAACTCAAGACATAAAATTAACTTAAAAAAGATCAATTAAAATTTTTTCACTATATATCAACTTTGCATCTTTACAGCCATAATCTTGCAATTTTATAGCCATAGATTTCAACCAAAGACTGTATTTTGTAACAGCAGATAATTTTCAAAGTCCCCGATATACATGAATAAAGTTATAACCTATTGCTTGAACTTTCTGTGGCTGTTATGAATAGAGCTAATTCCAACGGTGGTTGTTGGATACCTATGGCCAATCTTGGTACGCACTTATGATCGACAATGACATAGCGCGTGATAGGAGACATACCTGCTTTCCTTAAAGCGTTAAATACGGTATCAAAACGTGCAGTTCGACCATATGCTCTCTAAAAGATAATTTTTTTAATTTTAATTTTATTAATGAATATTTTTGTGGTAACCCTTTCTCACACTCATGGTCATAGCAATTTCTCAGTAGTTGTACGTTTCTAAATAACAGCAATAAAGAACGAGGCTACTGACCCGTTACATCGTGCGTCGAGCAGGGTGATTTAACCCATCGTGTCGTGCAATGCATTATCACATAAAGTTTTCAAGATTTCAAATAAAAACGAAGTTGTTTTTTGAAACTTGTGCTATAAGTTTTATTGTATAAGTTTTTTTATAACGACCGTCAAAACAAAACAACATACGGTATTTCAAACAATTGGCTGTGTTACGCTTAATAATGCTTGTTAATCAAGTCGCCTTCATTTTTCCACTAAAAATTTTTTAAAATTTTTAGATTTCTCAATATTGGTAAGTGAGATTTGAGACTTAATCCAAAAACTTTGTCAACAATACCATGTTTTTTATTTTGTTTTCTTACATTATACTAAACTAATCCGGAATTCATGAGCAATCATCTCCCAGTTGGAACTCTTAATTAATGCAACTTTTGCATTCAAATAAAAAAAGTTTACTTTCTACGCAAAGTTGTTCGGAACAAAAGAACTTGTAGGTAGCCTCATTAGGTTTTGAATGGCCTATCGTAAAAAGAGTTTTCTTAAAAAGTTCTAATAAGTTTTTTAACCCCAACTCCTAGCCTTCTTTTAACCTGCTTTACTTGCGAAGTGAAAAACATAATATCCACCTTTTATAATTACATTGCCATTCGATATTTTACCGAAGCACACATCTTGAACCAAGCTCAACTCTTATCATAAGTTCAAAGCCTACCAGGCTAGCGCGTTAAATCTTCTTTATTTTATGAATATCTTCTTACCAGCTTCATTAAGTATATTTTGTTTAGATATAACAGCCCCGTTTCACGACGAAATGACCAACTTTACTTTCTATTTATTTATTGACCGTCCAATTTTGAATTCTTCATATTTGACTTTTTAATTACTTGTAAGTGTCAGCAATATTTTATCGGAATAATTTTTTGATCCCTTTGATCTTGCAATAACTAAATAAAAATGGCGAATTGTTTGGGTCCGACCGACAGGCGCGTCTAGAAGGAGCTCTCCACCTATTTATAACTAAATTTCAATGCTTACACTTAAATGACAATACTATCTTCTTTAAAAAAAATTCTTTCTTGTTTGTTTAATAGCTATACAAAAGATATATAAGATTATTTAACAACTAACGAAATTAAAAAAAATATCCAAAAATATATTATTACAATAAATCATATAAATATTTCAGACATGAGAAAAGAACTTAAATTGAGATAGAATGTCAAATTCATTACTGGGAAATTCAGGCAAGGTGAGTCTTATTTTGTATTAATAATAGACCACTATTTTTTATAAAATACAGATATAATTTTTTATATATACATTTTCATTCATTCTTATGTATATAAAATTTACTTAAATTTACTTTGTAATACTATTTTATTAATATAAAATTAATATAAACTTTGTAATACTATTTTATTAATATAAAATTAATATAAACTTTGTAATACTATTTTATTATTATAAAATAGTATTACAAAGTAAATTTACTTGATGCTTTTGGACTTTATAAATGCATATATATGTATAGATAAAAACACATAGTTACTATGGTTGTATGATCATTTTAAGTGTATTAGGTTTAACATAGCTTGAGAAACACTTTTTCTGATTTTCCAGGTTTTCATAGTTTAATGCATATTTTGTAAGAGTAAATAAATAATGATTATTAACATTATCATATTTATGTTTTTAATACTTTAGATGAAAGTAAAATGAATTATGTGTATTGTGGAAATTCCTGTATAATACTGATGTTATTTTAATCAATTCACTAAATGGACCAGTATAGTGTACTAAATAGATAATTTCATTAAGTGGAATTTAGTTTAGGATTAGGTGATGAATGTGACAGTAATGATAAGTATTGCTTTGGAGTTCTAACTATTTATAGAGATAAAATTCAATAATGATTTGTGCACTATATCTGGAAAAATAAATGAATACCAAAAACTTTGATACTATTTAGAATCGTTTAGGACAAAAATTTATTTATGACTGTTGATGATCTTTAACATCATTATGTTTTCTTGTTTTACTCTTTTGTTAAATCTTTTTTGATTGCTCCATCATCATTAGCTACAGATTTTTTATTGGTAATTTTTTAGTTATAATAGCTTTTTAATCTTTTATTTTATCTTCTATATCAATTACTGTATGTAGTTTATAAATTATATTTATAAATTACATACAGTAATTATAAACTATATTTACTTTATAAATTGTTTTGTAAATTAACAATTTGATTTTGTTTTATCTATAATAGAATTCATAAAAAGTAATAAATTAAAGATAAGCCTTAAAAAGTAAGGTTCTTTTTTTTTTGGTTCTTATTTTATAGTATATTTAAATATAAAAACCATAAAATGTACAGTAATTAAAATTATGATGCCCTAATATCTACGGATGGTAGAGCAGTGTAGTGAGCTTTTTTTTAGAAGATAGATGTTAAGTAAACAAAAATTAAATTGATGTAAAATCTGATAAAAGTAATGTAGATTTATAGCTTTTATACATTATATAAAATGAAAATTAATGATATTTTTAACAATTGTTACTCTAAAGTGATAAATTATGTAAAAAATATAGAAAAGAAAAATATAATAATATTAATATCATATTAATAATATAAATATAATATAAAATGTAAATAATATAAATATAATAATATAATAATAGGTGCTGTAGAGAAAAAGATTCCTTATAAACAAATTAAATTGTATTTTTTACAAAATTTTTCCTGTGGCAGCACAGTTTTTTTAGTCATTGTTCTGCCAAGCAACCTTTAATGTTATTAAATAATTGCTTAGCACTAACTAAATTTGCAAAAGATCATTTCCATTGGACTTCAAAAAGAATGGTCAAAATTCTTCTTCAGTAACAAATCAAAGTTTTGAATGTTTGGTAGCAATAGTATCAAGTATATGAGATGCCCAAAAAGTGAAAGATTTGCTCCTAAGTATCAAATGTTAGCAGTTAAATATGGTGGCGGCAATATAATCATGTGGGGATCTTTCAGTTTGACTCTATTGGCCCACTTCATCACATCAAACCCATAATGGATCAGAATGTATATTTAGATATAAGAAATTAGAAATAATATCTCTTTTGAATTTTTTAATTTGTTCAATTTGCAATCTTATTGCAATTAGCTTTGAGCATTTGTCTCATTTTTAAAAGTTAAAAAAAAAAAAAAATATGAGCATGGTGTCTTTGCTTCTATATTTAAAAACAATATTATTTCATCTATTCTTGTTTATATAATTTATTCTGTTTTATAATTTAGCAACTAAATTAACACTGTTCATTCAAAAAATTAAAGTATTGGGAACTGATTATTTTCTTCTAAAAACTGGTAATTGAAACCTAATGTCAGTTGGACTGTGGGGTTGGAGTCGTGGAGTCAGAGTTAGAGCTCATTTTGCCTGGAGTCGGATTCCAACAAATTGTAACGACTCCGACTCCAGTTAAAAAAAACTTTCAAAGTTTCATAATTTTTATATGGATTTTATAGATATTATTCATTAAAATATTTTATGTTCTGTCAGTCTAAAGCACAAGCTCCAAACTCTAGCCCTCCAGTTGTTACAAAACTACAAGTCCCAGGATGCTCTGATAGCTGTAGGATATCCAGAAATAATGGGAATTGTAGTTTGCAACAAGTGGAGGGCAAGGAGTTTGACATGTTAGTTTAAGTCCTTTAAAACAGTGATAAGCAATAGGGTATTTTGCTGCTTATCACTGAGAATCATAAATTACCTCCCCTGTTCTCTCCTCTACCATCCCTTAAACTAGATGACCTCATGATGCCCCAACCATATTCTTAGTAGAAAGCTAGGTGTGCCACCACCAAGCACAAAAGAACTTTTTCACAAAACAGAAAGACTGTAAGTATTCAATTAACTTTGTTTCTCTGGAGAGTGAGAGAGTATTAGAAAATTAGTGATTGAAGAAGCTGTTAAACAAAAAGAAGAACTTAAAGAATATCTTAAGGGAAACTTTGTGTTTCTTAACTGAATGAACTATTTTGCAATCAATGTCTGATTTGTTTTTGAAAAAAATGAAGCAGTTACCAAGACATTGGCAGTAAAAGACACCAAAGCTAATCACACCAGCAAATTTCTCTAGGTCTTGGTGGAAAAGATTCTTCAAGAATATGAACTTAAAGAACAACAAATTCTTTCTGTCCAACTGACAATGTTTCAAGTATGATTTTGACAAATTCATAATTTTATGAGTTATTTCATAAGAGTTTATTGCATAACAAGAGTTCAGAAAAGTTGTTTGTTCAGAAATTATTTTCTAATAAATGTTGTTTAAAGCACTAAGTAGTTGGATTATTTGTATCATGGTGATGAAACAGCCAATGTTAAGATTTTACTACAGTAAATTTGTTGTTTCAAATTGGTTACTTATGAAGGAGTCTTATGAAATCTCAGGATTGGGCACTTAATCCCGTGATTAAACTTTTTAAGGCTGGTAGAAAAAAATAACTCACAATTATATGTGGGGCATTCCATGTCAAGTGGAATCACCCATCCAACATCACTGACTCGGATTTTGATGAAAATTGACTCACATGTTCACAGTTACGTGTCATTTTGTTAATTTTTAAAAAGTTTTACTAAGCTTATATCTTTCAAGAACCAGTATTTTGAAATCCAGAGATCCTATGGCTAAGTAAATTTAGTTTCAAAATCCTGTGATTAAGAATGTAGCCCAGGATTACAAGGAAACGTCAGATTTCTATTTTTTAAGGTAGTCTTTAAAACCCTCTCTGTCTGCAGATTGCTAATGGCAGACTCTAAATAACTGTTAAAGTATTTTGTATCAAAAAATTATTTTAAAAATAATTATAAATCTAGAAAAAATAGTCATAAAGTTTCTATTGAATTAATTAAGTTTCATTTATTTGTTATTCTTTATATTTTTGTATTTTCTCTATAAATCTTGCTCTACTAAGGTTTTTTCTCCTGGGACTGAATGCATTGCACGCTATGATTTTGTTGGTACCAATGATAAGGTAAATTTCTTTGATATAATTATGAAAACTGTAATGATGCTGAATTTCTTTAATTTTTTTTTTTTTATTCTCACCATTACAAACTGGGATTTTTTAAAAAAAGGATTTACAGACTTTTATGATCTTCCACTTCTTTTTAGGATCTTCCATTCAAAAAAGGTGATATTATTGAAATTTGCCAAACAACCAAAGTAAGTCTGAGAGTTTATTTAGGTTTTAAAAATTCACGTTTAATTTTATTCATTGATTTTTTTTGTTTTTGTAACTAAAAAAAAGAGCCTGTACTTTGTCAAAGTTTATGAGAATATTAGATTATTTTATTTGTTAAAGTTTTGATTTTTAAGCCAACACTCTATTAATTGTGGTTAATCATTATGGTTGTCAAATTCATCTGTTTTAACTTAGGATCCTAACTGGTACAATGCTAAGAAACTGAAAGATGGCAGTACTGGCATAATTCCTATAAACTATGTTCAACCTCGAAGAGCTTTACATCTGCATGAAATGCCGTATGTTGGCCTTTTTTTTACTATAAATATTTTAAACTAAGATTTAACATTACAATTTGTAAAAGGTACACAAATTTTCAATTAAATAAAGTTACAAAAACTTAAAAAAAAAAAAAAAAAGAAAAATAGAATTACAGCAACAAAAAATTGTATATCTTTTAAAAGATCTTTTCTCATAAAAGTTTATTTGAAATTTTTTTTAAAAATTGTGCATGAAGCTTTTTTTTTGTAGCTGGTTTTTCGGGAAAATTACTAGAGAAAAGGCTGAAGATTTGCTTAATCCTAGAGAAGTAGGACTGTTTCTTGTCCGAGAAAGTACTAACTTTCCTGGTGATTACACACTCTGTGTTGTAAGGTATGTTTTTTTTATTTACGTTATTTGAGCCAGCTTTGTTCAAAAAATTACTGTTTCTCTTTTTATTCCAATTTACATTAAATGTTGTGAAATAGTTTGAGATTATTTATTATGTATATATTTATATATGTTATGCAAATAACTTTGGAGTTATTCTGCTACTATAACTTTTTATATACTTGCAACTTTCACAAAGTTGTAACCTTTTTTTTAGTTAAATAAAAATTGTAAACTGTAAACATGCAAAAGGAATTTTTTATTTTTAAAAACTTTATTACATTTTTTTTTTTTTGAGTTTATATGGTTGAAATTAAAAATAATAGTAATTAATTCATTTAATGAAAAAACTGTACAAAATACAGTGAGCAAAAAAATGTCAATTGAGTTTAAGTCTGGGTTCTTAATAGGCCATTTCAGTAAAATTAGAATCTCAATCAAAAAATTCCTTGGTTTTCTCAACTATGCATTTGGGATCATTGTTCTTTTATAGATATTTTTTAAGTTTATCACAGTACATGTTAGCATCTACTTTTGAAACAATAAATCCATCCCATGTTGCTTTAGCAGCACACAAATTTTCTTCAAATTCTTGTATTTTGTATCCAATGTTTAGAAGAACACATCTACTGAACATTGGATACAAAATTTAATTTTTTGCATCTGGCAAATTTATTTTAAGTTAAATTAAATTCTGTATTGTCAGAGAATTTTTTTCAAAAACTTCAAAGGTATCAAAAAAAATTTTATTAACAAATTGTAATTTTTGCTCCATGTTTTTTTATTTCTATTTTTAATATTTATTTTTTGTGTCCTAAAAAGTTATTTTTATGTTTTAAAAATTGATTATGGTGTTAACCTGATACCAAAATTATTTTCTTTATCTAAAGCCACTTCTTAAGATTTGCTGAAACAATTTTGGGTAATTTATTTTTCAAGAAATTGATCGTTTTGACAAGATGTTTTTTTTGGGAGTTACAGCCTGGCAAATCCGCTACTGAATTGAAATTTCTATACTTTTTCATATTACTCTGAATGGTTAATTCTTTAAATGGTTAATACTTTAAATGGTTTAATGGTTAATTTAATGGTTATTTGTTAGTTAATATTTTCTTTAAAAGATTTTCCAGGAGTTATTGAATTCACAGAATTATTGAAGTTACAGAATTTTAAATGTTTTTATAACATTTTTAAAACTTAAAAAGTTACTTAAAAGGTTATTAAAAAAAATAACAAATCATGTATTTTTGTCTTTTTGTTTTTTAATTTTTTTTTTATTGTTGACTTGTATTAAAATTAAAAAGTTATACTTAATTTTTTTTAAATTTGGACATAAATTAAAATCCAATTTTAAAAAATTTTGTATAAATTATTCTATAACATTTAATTTTTAGCTCACTGTATATTATAACATCCTACTTGAAGCATTTATATTGACATTTGACTTCAAATGTCAATATAAATGCTTCAAGTAGGATGTCATAATGTCAATATAAATGCTTCAAGTAGGACTTAGTCAAGTTATATATTTCCTTTGTGCTTTAGTCCACAGAATAATAAAATGCTTCAAGTTGGACTTAGTCAAGTTAAATATTTCCTTTGTGCTTTAGTCCACAGAATAATAAAAAAGTCGAGCATTATCGAGTCATCTCAACACCAGATAATAAAGTTACAGTTGATGAAGAGGCTTTTTTCCCTACGTTAATTGAGCTGATCAAGGTAAATAGAAGTTATTAAAAGAAAACAGATAAAGAAGGTAACTTGTAGCAAATAAACTGTTGCAAGTTGGATGATTGAAATTTAAAAAAAAATTACAAAACAATCTCACTAAAGCTGTAGTTATGTTTATATATTTTTCTTCTTCCTCCTATTTGCAAAGTTGGAAAAAATCAGAAAAATCTTGTGATTTAGGTCCAAACTAATAGAGCACAGTATATGGTTTTTTCAATATAATATCTGGCCAGGTAATAAATGGAAAAAGCATCCTGTGCATCATTAGGTTAATTGATAACTGTAACATTCCCCTAATAATCTTTTCATTCAAGGTTTTAAATGTTGTTACCAGGTTCAAAAGATTTATAAAGTATCCATATGTGATTTGGAAAAAAATGTATATATGATTTCCATGTATAATTCAAAAGATGTATAAGATTTTGATATTTTAGTGTTATTAAAGCATTATGTAATGTATGATGTTTTTGTATTAAAGCATTATGAAAAAGATGCAGATGGACTTTGCACTATGCTAAAGAAACCACTTAAAAAGAAAACCGAAATGGATTTATCATCAACCCTTTTCAAAGAGTCTTTCCAGAAAGGTAACAAATTTAAAATCCAATTATTTGTATTGCTCCAAAGGATTTGTTAGTCATTACAAGTTGTTAAAAACATTACTTTGTGAAGCATCGCAAAATTTTTTTCAAATTTTCATCACAAATCTTTTTTTTTTTTAAGAAGTAATACCAAACTTTAGACTTTTTATAAAAAAAAGTTCAATAAAAAGATTCAATAAAAGTTCCCACGAGTTCTTAATAATGATAGTAAAGGACAAGTTGATAATGCAACCAATATTTTATAAGCCAAAAATAACTTTTTCAGTGAAAGAGTTTTTTTTTCTTTTTCTTCAAGTTTTAAATATGCTAAAATAATTTTAAAAGTTAAAGTAAAAACATTTTGTTAAAAAGTTGTTTTTGTATGGAAAAGTAGTGTAAAATTTAAGTTTATGGTATCTTGCAAGGTAAAAACATTTTATATTTGTTTTTTAGATTCCATCAAAATTGACAAAGCTTTTTTTGATGAACTGTGTAAAATTCTGCTCTTATGTAATGCACAAAGCATAAATAAAATAATAAAAATATAGTAAAAGTTATTTAATATTTACAATAATTTATAAAAGTTATATAAAAAACACTACTTGAAAATTTTTGAGATTTATCTCTACCTTTTCCATAATTTAAAAGTAAATGTGATCTACTGGTCCAAGTGTTAACATCATTGACTCATTTTTGAAAACTTTTTTTCCACCATTTTAATGTAGAGGGCTGGGCAGTACCATTTGAGGAAATAGAGAAAAAAGAATTAATAGGTTCTGGCGAATTTGGTGATGTTTATAAAGGTTTATGGCATAAAAAAACTGTAGCGATAAAAATGTTACGAGATGATTCTAAAGCTGCTCAATCATTTCTTGCTGAGGCATCTGTGATGACGTAAGATTCTTTGTTTGTGCTTGAAAAGAATAAATTTTTTGTCTTAAGTACTCAATGTTTTTTTTTCATATTTTAATTGGCTTTTATTTACCAGGACTCTTCACCATAAAAACTTGGTTGATTTGGTGGCCATTAGTTTTCACGGAAATTCTGTTCTCATATTAACAGAGTTTTGTGAAAAGGTATTTTCTTGTATATTCAGTTTTTAGCACAAAGTATTTAAGTAAAGTTGAAAACAAAGTTGGTTCCAGTCAATATTTAGAAGATTAGCTGTAAGTCTGAAAGCAAGATACTCAAATTCAAAGTTATTTCTAATGTTTGTAAGGGTTAAGGCATTTCTATTGTTAATAAGGGTAAGAAAAAAAATTTTTCTACTTGCATTATCATGTATAAATTTTTGTGTGAAAATATACTTAACCGCAAAATTAACGTACCACTTATACATTTCAATTTATTTTAATTATCATCAATATTATCATATACTTTGAAAAACATGTTAAGAATAGAACACATGAACACAATTATTTCGATGATAATAATAAAATTGACTTTGAGGATGGTGAAAAAAAATAATAATAAAACCAAAAATATGGTTCGTTTAACAAAATAAAGTAAAATCATTATTATTGTTATCCACACTAATACAGCTTAAATTGAAACATTTTTGACTTATCAATAACTAGTGTTACCACCTTTTGATGTTATTGCAACCTGACAGTGCCGTGGTATGCTTTCAATTAGAGATCTAATCGTTTCTTGAGGGGTATCTTCCCACATGCAAATAAGACTTTGCTGCAGCTTGTCTGGGCTGTTAGATGGTGGATGTTGACTTCTAACATGGTTTCCCATTATGTTCCAAAGATGCTCTGTAGGGCAAGGTCTGCCTTGGCCAAGTCATCTACTGTAATCATTAGTCTCTACAAACCTTTGTAGAATCCTACCAACTGTTGTATGAGACACTCCAAATCTTCTACCAAGTTTGTGATTTGTTAATCCTTCATTGAACAAAGTAACAATTGCAACACACTCTTAATGATTTAAATTTTGTATAGAACGTTGTATTGCAAACAGATGTGTTGCTCAAATGATGGTTATCTTTTCTACTATTAAAACAATTTAAAAGCAATACATACTTTTCTTTTAGAAGTGAGGTCTAATTAAAGCAAAACATGCTGCTTATGAAAAGCTGCTATAATTTGGAAATTAAATAAAGGAAATGAAATAAAACCTACAAAAGGCATAACAATAGGCATTACTATTACCTTTGTAATTGATAAATCCGTGAAATACATAATATTTTAAAAATAATTTGGAATTTAATATAAAAATAATTTTGTGGTTAAGTGTTGCTATAATTTTACATTGAATTCAGTTTACTGATAGATTACTTCTAAACCAGAGTTTTATCACCAAAGAGATTCAATTTAGTTCTTCATATTGACTTTCAGAAGATTATTGATAAACAGTATAAGCAGTTGACAAATAAATGGGAATTTGAAAATGAAGACAGATTTTTTTTATTTAAGAACATGCATGAGAAATAATAAAAACTAGAATTTAATGTAATTATAAAAAGCTGTTTTCAAAATCACAATCTGCATTTCTCTAACTATTTCTCTCCCAATTTATTAAATTAGATCTTTGATTTTCTAATGCAATTTAATACAATAATTTAATATTAATATTTGCAGAAGTTGATAATTCTTAGTACATATAAAAAAAATTTTAAAAGTTTTTTTTTATGTTTTATTTAAAAAAATGTTTGGGTTTTTACTTTATACAAACTATTCAGCTTTTTTTTTTAAGGGTGCTTTAGTAGATTACTTGAGAACAAGAGGACGAGCAGTCATCACAGAAGGAGAACAACAAAATTTTGCACTGTGAGTTTTTTTAAAATTTAAAGCTTAACAAGCTTTTTCTTTAAAGGATATTCAATGCTTTCTTCTATAAACATTTTTTTTGTTATAGCGATGTATGTAGGGGGATGTGCTATTTGGAAGAGAAGAACATCGTTCACAGGTTTTTCTTATTGTAGTTCCTCAATCCAATGAGTTCTCAGCTCTCCTACCAATAACTCTTACCCTAATTCTGTGTATTGTCTGTCATTTTTCTGATTTCATTGTTCAGTTAATTAACTATAATTATTATCTTCGAAACCTTTACATAATCACAATTATTAATTAGTGGAATTCATTGGTTTTTAAGACATTTTTGTAAAATATGTATGTATGTACAGGCTTGGTTAGGAAAGGTGTGCAATTGAACTCTACATTTGACCACGCATAAAGTATTTATTTGCGACAGCTTGGCCACAGCTCTTAAGATGTTTTGAGAACATTTCAAAATCATTTGCCAAGCTGTGGGCAAGTTGTCGCAACTAAATATTGTATGCGTGGTCAAGAATAGAGTGTGATCGCACGCCTTTCCCAACCAAGCCTGTATGTATGTGTGTGTGTGTGTGTGTGTGTGTATACATATGTATATATATATATATATATATATATATATATATATATATATATATATATATATATATATATATATATATATATATATATATATATATATATATATATATGTGTGTGTGTGTGTGTGTGTGTATATATATATATATATATATATATATATATATATATACATTATTTGTATATATTATTTATGAAGCAATAACTTTAATAAAACTTATGAGTTTTAGTTGCTTTAAATAAAAAAGTTTAACAAAATATTCTAATAAATCTAAACTTACTACAAGATTTTTTTATAATAGACTAATATTCAATTCATTTAACACAATTACCAGGTAATTAAATGGGTAATGAGATAAAATATGTTTCCATGTTAAATCCAATTTTATAAAAACTTATCTGATAAAATTTACCTAAAAAGGAGTTTAATAAATTTAAAAATACCACTATTAACTATTTTATTAATTTTTTCAATTTTTTTTTTCTTTTTACTTTTTTGTTTGTAATTAAAATAAGTTTAGACTGGTGAAAAATAACAAACTATTTTCATTTTGAAAATCATTTTCTTTTAAAAACATTCATAAGTTCTTGAAAGCCATTTAAACAAGCACAAACTTTAATACTTACATCTCAGTTTAAGACAGTGATGATGCCATTAAGGTCCTTTCTAGTTCAAAGATTGCAAAAGGTATCAAAGGCAAAAGAGATCAAACTGTTATGGTTTTTTTTAGACATCTAATAATTTTGATCATAATTCTCAATTAATTTGAGGCCAAACTTCCAGGTGAATATTAATAAGCAATTGCTCATAGGCTTTTAATTCTATCCGCTCTCCCTAACGTAAAATTGAAATAATTCCATATCAACTGAATGGAAGTTGTTTGACCATACCACTTAAATTTTGTTGAAAACTGGTTAAGTCGAAGAACTCAATGAAACAATTTTATATTAAACTATAAGCTAAAAGTAAAAGCCTATAAGCAAATGCTCATAATATCCAAATGCTCAAAAATCTGTGAATAAAGTTTTAATCTTGCTTTTGCTCACAAGTAAGTTCTTTTGATTTTGAGTAAAAGCTCTGGGTTTCTACCAATAGGATTTTTTTTTTTTCGTGAAAATTTAAATATGGCTGCAACTGATTTATCTGATGTTAACAAAACTGAAGAAGAATTGTTTTTAAAATTTTATGTGAATTGTTGATATTTCTTTAAAAAAGTCAAGTTCCTGATGATACACACACCATCATCATTTTTCTTTTTTTCACTATTTACTGATCCTGACTGATTTACTAAAAAAAAATTTGAAACCTATCATTTTACTGTTTGGCTGTTGTACCATCTCTTAGGTGGCCCTTTTGCAAAAGCATCACCTTCCATCATGCCAAAGGAGTGAAAATACAAGGAAAAACAGAAGAGACAAAGAATTGGAGTAATGCTGAGCTGCAACATGTAGCGATGTTGGAGCAGCTACGCTGTTACCATTTAAGTGTTCTCATTATGAGCAGATTTTGAACACTACTGCCTACCCAATGGTAGATGAAGATGAAAACATGTTGAGGCAAATCGAAGTTAATTTAGTTTTTTTTTGTTAACTTATTATCTAGGGATTGTATTACTTACATCATGTTATAACTAAAGCAATTTGATTTCTGTGTTGCTGACCAAGCAGGCAAATTTGTTGTTCACTCTGTGTCAGTTACAGAAAGTATATCATCTTTATTGTCCTCAAAATCTGGGTCATTTAAATGTTTGGCAATATTGTGGAGGATAAAACATACAGTGATACTTGTAGCAATCGTTGCCAATTTGATCTCACCTATATCATTATTACATAATAGTAAGATAAAAACTTGTTGCCATTATTTTAATTAGGTAAAACAACATAAAGTATTTTAACTATTATGAATTAAGTTAGCTAGAGTTTGACTACTTACACCATATCTGAGAATTATGAAGCGCCTTTTCAACTCGCCAAAAGTATTTTCTAAAATAACACTGTTCTTAGTGTGCTTTTTGTTTAAATTTTTTTCATGGTCTGTTTGAGAATTCTTAAATGTTATCATCATAAAAGAGGCTATTCCATACCCTTCATCTCCTAATAGAAAACCTTGATTTTCAAGATCTTTTAATAATGGATAGATATTTGAGTTTTTCAATATTCTATAATCATTCACTGATCCAGGTCAACTGACATCTACACTGGTAAATACTCATTAACAGTTGCCTGCATGTAAAAAAAATTTGTTAAAGAAAGAAGCTTTGATACGTGTAATACTTTTAATCAAAAGTTTTAAAATAATTTTAACAAATTAATTGAATTTTTGCTTTCATAAATGAATAGCGTTTTTATAAATTAACTCATTTGCACATTGATTAAAGGTAACTTTCTTCTGTTGATATATTCATCAGGAAAATCTCCATGAGGTTTTTTAATCTTTACATGGGTCAGTCTATTGCACCTATTGTATAGGAAAAACCCCATTTGTTTGCCCAAGCATATTTTGCTCTCAATATTTGTTTCCTAGTATGTGGAAAAATTATCCACTGAGAAGCCTTAGTCAAAATTTTCTTTAGCATAGAAGAAATCCTCTTCGAAAAAGTATTGCGGTGAATCCCTGTTTCCTTTACAACTCCAGTTCGTAAACCAGGGTTTGCAAGATATTGTAATTTTAATCTCATTTTCTGCTTGTTTGTTAGAGATCCCCCATGAGTCTTAGTGCTTTTACCTATAAAATGATCTGCCATCCAATAAGCATGATCATTATAATAAATCAATATAACTTATGGTATTCATTAGCTGATTATGACCTTTGCATGTTAGTTTTTGTTTTTTGTTCGGTAATAATCATTTGAGCCATATATGTTAAGAATATAGCACTGCCGTAAAATTTACAATAGAAAATTATTGTAATAAATAAATAATAAATGTATGTAATAAGTAAACGCATAAATAAATAATAAATGTATGTAATAATTAAACACATACAGAAAAAAACAAAATTTAGAATTCAAAGCAAAAAAATTAATTTTAATTATTAATAAAAGATATTAATAAATATATTAATTTTAATTTTGATACTTAATAAAATTTAACTGTTGATGAACGAATCATCAACAGTTAAATTTTAAAGTTAAAAACATAAATAAAATACACGATTTATTTACTTTTCATACTATAAATATAATTTTTATATGTTTATTGGTAAAAAATATACCAAAGTATAGTTGCAGCAATATTTATTTGCATAGGTAAAGTTCTTTTGATTTACTTAAAAACAACTGTTAGAGGCGCTAACAAAATTAAGAGTGAATTCTCAACATTGCTTGAGTAAATGCTGTATCAGCTCTTTTTGCGATTGTTCATGAGCAAAAGCTTTTGCTCACAAGTGAGCAATTGTTCTTAATTATCATTCACATAAAGTGCTCCAAAAATACGTAACAAAAGTAGTTGCTCAATTTAATTCACACCACCTATTCTACATTTAGCAGATCTTGTTTAAAGGCCTTGCACGGTAAGCTCATAAAGATCACATTGATATGCTCTTTTTTTATGCAGAGGTTTGTTGTTTGAATCAAAATATGAAACAAGAAAAAACCTAATTTGTATTATTTTGACTGATAATTTTTAATGTTAAAATTATGCTAAAATATTTTTTTTGTTTGCATATATTTTGCTTTTGCATCTTTTTGGATGTTTGTATTGTTTTCTTGCACAAAATATTCTCAGTTTCAAAAACATTTTGCAGTTTGCTTTGTAATTACTAAATAACAAATTAAATTAACAACAGAAAAAAAAAAAAAAAAACAACAAATGAATTATATTACTTTACCCTAAAAAAAAAAGCAGTTGTTTTCCTAGCAAATGGTTTTTTTTTTATCTGGAAAAGTTATTTTTTCTTGTTCAATAAGCAAAGTTAAAAGTTGATGGAAGGCAAGTTTACAATGGTATTTTAGTTTATGTAAATTCCACAGTAAATCTTTTTTTGTAAAAAGGGATTTTAACTGAATCCCATAGGTTACCAGGGTAACTTATCTAAGTAATTTTACCCTGGTAATTTAAATCTTAAAAAATGTAAATGTAGTTTTATGTAAAGATGTAAAGTTTATTCAAAACATCTTTTTTCTCAGGTTTACTCAGATTAATTGTGTATCAGTTAATTTTTATCTATATAAATTTATTTATATAGTATTTTTATCTGTAGTTGTTCAAAGTTTAATCAAATTCTTTATAAGTATTTTGTAATATGGTTTTATAACTATTTTATAGGGATCTTGCAGCAAGAAATGTTCTACTTTCAGATGACCTTTGTGCAAAGGTAATACTTCTATAATCTTGTTAAAAAAAATTAGATTAGCTTTTTTTGGGTTCAGTTGAAAAGTATTGCATCAATAAATTATTAAGTTTTACATTAATATTAGTTCATAAATTATTCAGCAACTGCTATGCTCTAAATTTAAAGCATTATCAAATCTACCCTGATTATTCTTCATTATTCAGATTAAATCACCTTCAGATTAAAAAAAAACGCATCCATAAAATGTTACTTTTGATATGTTGGTTGCTCTCATTCTCATTTTATACTGACTTCTCTGTTATTTGTATAATTAAGTGATCAACTTTCTTTTTTGTTCAGGCTATATTTTAAGATGCATTTATAATGCTACATTGTTTTGATTGCTTCATTAACATTTTCAAATGCTTGTAGGAACAGGGAGTTTTCTTGGTTGTTAACTAGTAAGTTTGAGCTGCCATAAGAAAGAAAAAATTGTTGTTAATGATGCAAGTGCTTATGTCAAGTAGACATTTGAAAAAGCATTTATCAGCTTTTGTTGAATGGACATGAATTGAGAAATCTTTATCTTTTCAAAAGTTTTTGAGAGCAAAACGTTCAACTGCTTTTGATATTATGACCATTTAGTTAACTTCTGTGTATTTGGATAATTTTCATATTTATTTAACTTCTTAAATTAAGGTTTCAGATTTTGGTCTTGCAAAAGATGTTGAGCAAGAGCTTGCAGCTGGAAAGTTTCCTGTCAAGTGGACTGCTCCCGAAGCTATTGAGCAAAAGGTATTTGCATTTTAGCTGTAATTGATGAATTAGATTTGGCTGTAGGATACACAGTAGTGGTCTGGGACTTAGCAAGCTTATGTCACAATCAATATTGTGTTTAAATTTTCTGTGGGAATATTTTGTTATGAAGTTAAATACCATATAAAGATTCTTCTTAAATTTTGTTTGTTTGTTTTTTTATTCAAATTTAGCCACAAAATTAATTTACTCATAAAAAATTATAGATTTTATTTTTAATTTTTTAATTTAATTATTTGGGTGGGAAAATTTTCTGCTCATAACTGCTTCCAAGGGCCCTAACAAACTTTTAACTTAAGCTTGGCTCCAAGATATAAAAAACAAATAACAGCAATAAATTACTTTTTTGCTTCCCCTATTTTATTCCAACTTTTTAGTTTGTTAGTTTTTATATTTATTTCAATATCATCCTAAATGATTAAGATCAGGATTTAGGGTGGATCACTTCGAAACATCTGTTGAATGATCATAAAGCCACTTTTATTAAATGTGAATATGCTTAGGGTCATTATCATGCTAAAATATCCTTCATAACCATGCCAGGAAATTTCTGCCTATATCATGATGTTAACACCTCCATGTTTCACTGATTTTAGTGTATATTTAGAATTCCACTGTGTAATTTGTTGGACATCATACATGAAGATTGCTATCAGTACCAAATCTATAAATTGTTAACTTGCTACCCTATAGAATGTTTTTCCAAAATGACAATTGGTTCAATTAATGGAGCTTTATGAATTGGAGTGTGGCTTTTAGGTTTTTATTTTACACAAGTTGCTTATGTTGTTCTACACCACCAATTAATTAAGCTTTAACTAATTATCTTCTAGTTATCTCCTAACTGTACAACTATAATTCTCTATAAGACTGTAAGTCCATGTATTTAATTGACATTCTGAATTTCAGTTGATAAAATGAAAAGATTTTTCACACTTCCTTGACATTGAGTTGATTTGCAGCTTGACTTTTTCTTGATGGAGCTTTTTTTTGTCTCCTGGAATGCTGGTTGTTTTATGTCTCCATGTGTAAATTGCATTCTTTGTCTTTGTTGGAGTGTCATTGGAATAAGCAAATGAGAGGCTTAGAGTTTGGTCTTCACCTTGAGTTCCTTCATACCTTTCTTGTTGAGCTAGAGTCCTTGACTCTCTTTAGTGTCTAACTGTAGCTGTTGTTGCTTTTTAGGTTCAGGACCAGTTTCAGTTTCTGATTTTTGACTTGGAAAAGCTTTTTTAGGTGCACCTCTTTAGTTTTAGTTTGACTATGTGATCTTCCCCATTGGTGAGTCTTCTCAGTTGGTGATGTGACATGTGGTAAATCATATGACTCTTCTTCACAAGTTTTTTCCTAATCTTTGAGGTTAGAAGGAACCCTTGTATAATTTTGACATAATGTAAAACCAGAAAAAACTATCATACTAGTGTTTTCTGGTTTTACATTATGCCTAAAATCTGTAAAGTCCTATCTCCTACTGAAAACATTCTTTCTGATGAAGTAGAAGTCACAGGTATAACAAAGTAACTTCTAGCCAGACCAGCTAGCAAAGGTAACTCATTTTTATCTTGCTTCCAATATTCAAAAGCATCCACATTCCTTTTAGCTAAAGCTATTGTCTGATACTTTTCACATTCAAGCATCAAGGGTGGCTTGAGCTTTGATTGACTTGACTGTAAAGTCCCAGGGCGCTGCGCTGAAACCTGCCTCCTGTCTTTCAAAAACTCAAGGTCCACTGAATCCAAAGCTTTGTCAAGGTCTGATGTTTTTAGCTAAGTATGATTATCAATTAATAACTCATAGAAGTGGATTGTGTTTGGGTTATTGTCAATCAATTCCTTGATGACAGCTTCCCTCCCTTCACTGTTTGATATATTTCTGAGTGTATATCCTCTATTATATGGGTGTAGAAGTGAACCCACGTATAGTATTTGACTCCAATGCCATTATTGGGTAGACTTTTCTCAAATTCTTCCATGAAGTTGTGTACGCACTCTGCAACTTGAGGGTCACGCTCTTCAACGTTATTTACGGTTCTTTTGCAAAGCAAGTGGAGGTTAAGTATGAACTTTATGCATGGTCACCTGTTATTCAGAAGACCAGGAATCAGAGCATTGCTTACATTCTGCCAGAAACGGTAAAAAATTTTAAATATCCTCTTTTGGTACTGGACTTATCAGCCTCTTTATTTTTATTATTAGCTTTTTGCATCTGCTAAAAAGATAGTGGGTGGTAAGATCTGAAAGAAAATAGTGGAATTATAAATGTTAAAAAGGATACGAATTACGATTTTTCAATAGTAGATAGTTCATAAAAAGTAAATAAATGAACCACAAGACACATTGATGTGTTTTTAATAATTGAAAATATATTTTACTGTGCGTCATTTCTGGCTGGGAAAACAAACTTGGTTGGCAAAAATATTTCTTCACTGCGAAAGCGCGAGTTAGATATCTAGTTAATATAGTTAATCTGTCTCGTAACGTTTCGTAATTATCTGGGACACATTTTTTTAATTCCGAGAAAAAAATTTTGTCCCGATTTTTAACCTTATTCCGGGACAACCGTTTCCTTTGTCTCGTTATTTTTTTCCGGGAAATTTCTCGTCTCGTTACACTTTTCCCGCTTCATTTCGAGAATACGATTCCGAGACGCAGACCCTTAGTAATGAGAATTACAGAAGACGGTAAAAGAAGAATTACAAAAGACGGTATTACGCATTTTTACCGCTTAAAACAACGAAAGCATTTTAAGCGGTAAAAATGCGTAATAAAAACATGTATAAAGTGTAAT
Organism: Hydra viridissima; assembly: GCF_058129835.1. Classification (NCBI taxonomy): domain Eukaryota; kingdom Metazoa; phylum Cnidaria; class Hydrozoa; order Anthoathecata; family Hydridae; genus Hydra; species Hydra viridissima. Next base: position 14,185,815 of record NW_028324300.1, read on the forward strand.
CGGCGTTATAGTTAAAGCGTAAAAACGCTTATTCTAAATCAATTTTCAAACGCTTATTCTAAATCAATTTTCAAACGCTTATTCTAAATCAATTTTCAAGAAAGTTTCTCTGTGAATTTCGATTGCTTTTCATACGTATTAATTTTTCGTGTTTTGTGTACATACATAGACAAAGAGTGATTTTTAATAATTTTTTATAACTGGTCAAAAAAGATTGGTTTAGGCGATTAAAAAGTACTCTTTTCTTTTCAGCAATTTTATTATTCGACCAAAAAATCGAACTTTTAATTCCCTTTTTAATATAAGCAAAAATGAAATAAAAACATTGTTGTTTTGTAATGTTCAGAATTTTTCAACAAAGTCTGATGTATGGAGCTTTGGTATATTGCTATGGGAGATCTTTTCATTCGGGCGGAATCCATACCCTCGGGTGGTAAGTATAAGTGCCATGTACTATTAGTTGTGATAAGTTTAATTACGCTTTTATTTTGTTTTGTTTCACGCTTAAAAATCTTATTCTTTTCCAAACTAGAAAAATTTTTTTTGGATTTTGTTAGAGAAACATTTTTACCGTTTGCCGTGAGTTTGTGACACTAAACTTTTTTTTTTTTTTTTTTTTTTTTTTCTAAAAGCCAAAACAAAGATTTTTAAAATGCAGAATTTTCAAAAGTTCCTTGCAAAATTTTAGCGTAAAAATTTTTTCATACTTAAGACATATTTTCACTATATTTGCTCCATTCCGGATTTTTAGTAAAGCTACAGTTTTAAATGAAGCTGCATTTTTAACTAAAATTTCAGGCAGAAAAAAAATTTCTTCTGATAAAGTTTTTTTTTGGGAGTTTTTAAAAGTAATTTGAATAAAGTTTAACTTTTTTTTTAGCCTCTCGACGAAGTGCTAAGTAAAGTTAAATCAAATTATCGGATGGAAAGACCTGAGAAATGTCCACCACATGTATATGGTCTAATGCTCAACTGTTGGAATGCAGACCCAAATAAGAGGCCGTCATTTAAGCAGCTCAGCAATGACCTCTGTTATAGCGATAGAGAAACTAAATTGTAAATAGAAATTTCAAATGATTTGTACTCAATCTCATTTTTGTGAGAGATGTCTTAAATCTAGGTCAGTTTTAGAATTTATGATTTCCTTTATAACACTCGATCAATCGTGAAAAATATCGCTTGACGTTTTTACTGAAAAATTGATTTCTTATCTCTTGATGCCCTTGATATAATTCAATTAGGAAAAAGATGTCAAATATAAAAGTTCTTGTTTTTTTCCTTGCTTGAAAATCGAACTGAGTGAAGAAATGTCTTTGTTAAATTGCAAGTTTAAAAAGAAAATATATTTTTATGTCAAATATTTTTGTTGCGATTTCAAAGTAACTTCCATTCTATTATCAACCTCGTTTTGAAGTCTTTTTTTATTCTGTAGAATCATACAATCCCCACAATAACATTTACATCTGATATTTCACTGTTTATGTTTTTGTTTTTGTTCTTTTTTTCTTTCTTTATTTTATATATATATATATATATATTTTGATATAATACATAATTGTACTATGCTAAAGTTTGTAACGTAGTATTAAAAAAAAAATGGAATTGAAAAGTGTAGTTAATGCACAAGAAAAGAACTTTTGTTCAAAATAAAAATTTTATGAATTTTATACCTGGAGCAAAAATCTGCAGCCGTAAACCGAATAATTTAGTTTTTATAGAACTTATTGGCTCCTCTGGAAAATGTGAGATCAAACCAAAATCAAGTAATAACGTTGTAGTTAGGCGGGAGCGCATATCGGATTTGGCCTTGTGGTAAGTTAAAAGGGGGGGGGGGTTACCCTGTTTACATTCCTGCTTGGATTTAATATTCTTACATCCGAGACTGTTATTTGGAGGTATCTTTGAGTTTTGTTTTGAATTTTTATAGTTTGAAAAAACTCAATGAGTTACAAAATTTTCAGTAAATACTCTGCGGATTCTTTTTACATAGGGTAAGGTTGCCAATATTGTACCCCCTAAGACAAAACTAAAAAATGTAGGCAAGCTACTGAGTGAAAACATGGATTTTCAATAGGCTTTCATAATTTAGGGATTGTTTGTTGCAAAGATGTTAAAAAAACTCAAAATTTAAAAAGCGTTAAGTCTCGAAGAATCAAATTAAAAAAATAGCGCTAAGAGTACAATTAAGGAAACTAGATCCTTAATTGTACCATTGTAATCCAATATTGTACCACTTTCTTGATTTCAATTACTTTACAGCTTTGCAAATATTTTATGATTTTAGATTTAAGGGACTTAAAGAACTGATTAAAAGGAACAGTTTTTATAAAATCAGCAATTGGAAATATTCTGATATAACATAACATAACACCTAACTGCCCATAATATAATGAAATGAAATTTTTTATTTAATAAACTCTATGCAACTTGAATTTTTTTTTCTTCTGGTATCACCACATATGGCACAATTTTTATTTAAATTGTATGTTTACCAATGGGTTAGCTAAGATTAGAATAGAAGAGGAAGGTTGGTATTAAAGAAAGTTATACTAAATAATGTAAAACAATATATTCTATATCTGTTTTAAAAACAACTACACTAAATATTGTAAAAAAAAAATACATAAAAATATTATTTTTGGCAAAAGTTTCAGATATATTGTGTCTGTTTTTGATTAACACCTGCACAGCCATGTTGACACCAGCCTTGACATATTGGTAAAACTGAACTAGAGAGTGCATCTTTTTAAGGACTGCTTGTCAATACAAAAGTAATACTAAAATTTTTATTTTTTTTGTTTAAGTGGTGAAGTTCGTATTGTAAGTATGGATATTTCTCTAATTGAAATCTCAAAAGGGTTTTGTTAAACATTACATACGTTTTTTTTAGCGGTCAGAATGGTTGCGTCGGTACAATTTAGGACATGCCTTGAGGTACAATTTACGCAACTAATCTGACATTCAGTTAATTAAAAAATTTGACAACTAAAAATAACGTATTTTAAATTCTAAGTATTTATTTTAAATTTAGATAAATTATGCTTTAACATAAGTACACTGAACAAATCATATCTTCTGCTTTTTTTAGTGAAATACGCTTAGCCATAAAAACCTAAAATAAGAAATCTTCAATAACAAACCAACAAGAGCTTATTCTGGGCTTAATGAAATTGGATGACAAAAAAAAAACAGTTGACTACTTAATTTCATTCAGCAAAGATAAAAAATAAGTTAAAAAATTTTTTGTGGGTTGTAAAAATAACGAGTTATGTTAAAAGTACAGTATAGGCATCGGTACAATATTAGCAACCTTACCCTATATACTTTACATTGGAAAGATTTTATTTTTTTTTTCAAATATCCTTGGTTCTGTTTTCATTTTATACAAGAATTGTTTTATTTAAGTTTATATTTGAAGATTTTTCTTAGTCGCAAATAAAACAACAACAACAAAAAATTCTGTCTCAACAGAAATTTACTTTATAAAAGTTTAAAACTAAACAAAAAAATTCAGTGGTGTTTTGTCCTTCCTTCCGCAGAGGTCCGCACGAAGAAACTTATTTGCATTGGATTTAATTGAACATTTTCTTAAACATTTCTGGAGTTAGGTTTTCAGAATGTAAAAACTATTCTATTTATATATTATTTTTGGTCTTAAATTCCCCAAGGCCTTTGTGTTCAAGATAATAAAGATGATAGAGATTGAATGAAAATAATTTATTTCTTAATAATTAAAGTAGGGGAGAACCTTAATGAATAGGACGATTATTGAATGGGACAAACTCAGATTCTTATAGAAGCATCGATGTAAGGATATTCAAATTCCTGTAACAAAGGGTGATAGAAACAAGAATTCAACTGACCAACTCATCCATCCATCCATTTTGCTCTATAACCGTAATGAAAATGGATGTTATTGTGTTTTCGAATGTAAAAAGTAATTTTTAAAAATGCTTTTTTTTTCTGATTTTGCAGCAATTTTTGAAGTTATGGAAAATAAAATTCCATGCTTAAAAAGATAGCAGTCTCTAGTACTACAGTGAGTAAAACATTCAAGCTTAATTAATGGTGTTTTTGGTGTGACTAATCATTTTTGGATAAAGTGATGCGCATATTGAATGGGACAAAATACTACCTATTGAATGAATTTAATAAAGTATTATTTACAGCTCAGCAGAGGGATGCTGCAGTCCCTTACTTTTATCCCTATGGGTAATGGGTATTTTTTACACACTTTTATACTGCAATATTTTACTTAAATAAAAATAACTAAATATAATATTCTAAAATAAGAAAGTTCTACTCTGATTGAAATTTAATTAGAGTTAAAATGTTTAAAGTTAAAAATTTTTTTGTGTGGTCTTTATGTATGTATCTATATATTTAACTACATTTACAATTAATAAACTAATTTGAAAAATGATTGAATTAAATACGTTTATTTTTAAATTTTTTATGTTTGTTCCATTCAATGAGACATACTTAATGAATGGGACAAATGTCATACTCCAATAAAACTTTCTTTTTACCACTAGCCAAATGCAAATCCAATTTTTTGTTTTTTACTATATCATTGAGCAAGAGTCGTTGGTTATCAAACATATTTAAATATAATTATTAAACAATTTTATCTAAGTTTAAAAAGCATTTTGCAAAAACTGTCCCATTCATTGAGGTTTTCCCCTAAGGGAATTAATGATGTAATTAATAATGAAATTGTCCGCTACTAAAAGTCAGGAGAACAAGAATATTTTCAAAAGAGATATCACGGTTAGAGGTTTGGTGCGAGTGTAAATTTGAATGCTTTACCACACAACTGATTGAATTTTTGAATTCCTATCTACAAACAGAATTCCTAAACATTCTAGTATATTTTTCATTGTTTAAAGAGGAGTTCTCAAATGGTAAGACTCTTTGTGCTTAGAGCTGCAACTCAATGTTACCAAACAAATTTATTATTTGACAAAAAGTACAAACAAAACAGTCAATGCATATTGAATGGAGTGCACTTTAGCACCAGCGTCACTAGGTTCAATATACAGTGACAGTTATTACAGATTTTTGTAAAGATCGTCGTTTAAAATGAAGAAAAGTCAACTTTGTTTTTTGACCAACGCAAAGTAATTTAACTTGAAGAAAATACTTTAACTTGAAGAAAAATAAAAAGCCTACAAATGTGCTAGTATTCGCCATTTTTTCAACACGATTAGTTTAAACTCAGTGATTCAAAAACTACTTCTATTTTAACCGTAAGTAGTCTGGTTTTTGTTACTTAAAACGTTTTTCCTGTAATAATAGTCGTTTTTAAACACATAACTATTACAAAAATACCCACTTTTTATATTAATTATAACATTTATAACATATTTATATCATATTTCTTATTTCGTAATTGTTAGTTTTCTAACTTTATAAATCCATTTAAAATTTTTTTCTGCTAAAATAAGTTTTAAGACAACATATATTTTCTTTTTTTTTTTTTTTTTTTTTTTTTCATTTTGGGAAATTTAAACAGGAGAATTTTTGTAAGGGAAAAAGAGGAGAATTTGAGACCAATTTCGCTTCGAAGATAAAAGAAACAGTGTTTTTCTAAAACGCTGCACTTTCACAATTTCTGACGATTTGTCTAAAATTATGTGGGTGAAAAAATTGTGGGCGATGTCGTGTTGAAATTAAAGCAATTGTGAGACTTAGTAATTGTGAGATTGCTAAGTCTCATCATTGATTTAATTTTAACACGACATTGCTCCTTCATGATTTATTGTTACACCTATATGAGGGTCAACAAAACTAAACCAAAGATAACGTAGCATAAAAATCGGTAATAAGAAGCAGGTTATTACCGGTAATTTTGTAAGAAAGTTGTTAAATTTACAGGCAGATCAACTTCTGGGCTCAGGGCTCATTTAAAATCTGAACATTAAAAGTTGAGAAATATTGAAGAAAAAAATACATTATTACCTGTAAAAAGGCAAAGAAAGATAACAGAACTTGTGGAAAGAGAAACTATGACATCAAGGTATGCCAGGATGGCTTCAGTTGATGGCTTCAGCATTCATGCAATGGCTCTCAATTCATCAACCTACACGTTAATCCTCCAAAGGATCACACAAAAAATTTCAAAGTGATGAATTTTTGAAGTGGAAATGAAAAGAAAAGTAGCTCAAGATTTACATGGAAAATATATTAACTTGACTGCTGATGAATATGCAAGTGTGAATAACCAAAGGTTACTAAATGTCAATCTGAAAGTAAGCTGTAGAGGAAAATTTTATTACTTAGGGTTGATCATAGTAGATGGTAGTCTAAAAAAGCTAAAAAGTTGCTTTTAAGAAAGCTAGATGAAGTTAGTCTATATTGGGAACAAGCTGTTTGTCTAACAACAGATGGGGCATCTGTTATAATCAAACTTGGAAAAATATTACCTTGTTTGCACCAATTGTGGGTGGCATATAGATTGTTATTGGTAGTAACTCATGTTTTTTTCAACTTCTTATATCCAAAGTTAGATATATTGTGAGAAAATTTAGAAAACCCCTCTTCTTACAAGTGTGAAAACGAGACGGAACAGGGTGGTTATCACGATTAGGAGATTTCCCCAGGTTTTGGATGTTGTTCAGGTTGTTTCCAAAGAGATTGGAATGGACTTTGAGCTTACCAGTGATGAAATTTAACTTTTGAGCAATACAGTTTTGATTCTTGAGCCATTTGAACTTGCCTTGAAAAAAAATTGCAGCAGAGAAGCTACTTTGCTTACCACACATGGAGTTATCAATTCATTATCAACAAGTCAGAAGATAATAACACCTATCTTGCAGGAAGCATGAAAGAAGCTGCATTAAAAAGATACAGAGAAAGAGAACAGAGCAATCTTCTTACTTTATTAAGATATTTGAAATCATCTGACTTTTGATCAGTAGGAAAAATAAATGATCTTCTATCAGTTCCTTTAAAATCTACGTTGGTTAAAATAGCTAATGAAAAACTACATCACCTTTGCAACAATAAAGAAGATGAAAATGTTAGTACTACTGACTTAGAGCTTTCTCACAACAGTTCATCAAACCCTGAGAGTCAACTGAAGTTGTCACTTGAAGAAGAACTATATCAGACCAGTCGGTCTCTTGCTGGAAAGGATTGCAGTAATAAAGAATTCAAGTCATTGTCCTAAGAGTTTGTTTGAGAGTTCTGTTTGAAAGTAATGGGGAAAGGACAAAAAATTTAAAGACTTTACTGTCAGCACACAAATTCTGTTGAAAGTAAAAGAGCACTTAGTGCTGTAGGTTGCTTTATTACTAAGAGAAGGTCACGAATGAGCGTGAAACTCCTTAGTCTTATGCTTTCTAGAAGTTTATTTCTTATATATGAATAAATAAAAAGATTAAAAAATATGTAAATAAATATTTTTATTAAAAATAACATGATTTTCACTTCACTTATTTAATTCTCCAGACGGTAAAAACCGGTAAATTTTTGCTGGTAAATTAATGGTTCCCAACAATACATTTTAACAACTAAAATAACTGTTAACCTATTGATGCATGCTATTTACTTTTGTTATTTTACTTATATTTTAATTTGCTACCTCCTAAAAGGATCTACACAGTCGGTGAGAGACAGCAGAATTCTTCCACAAAAAACCAAAATTAAGAAGATGACTTCGTCACTGAAAATAATAATTCCGGGGTATGGAAGCATTTCTTCGGTTACAGGCGGGATATTATGAAGACCGCTCTTTGATGCTAAAACTGTAGCTTTCGAAAAAAAATAGCTGCTGACGTTGTTTTTTAGGATATATTTCTTTCTGTTTACAGGTATTTCTTGTGATGTCCCGACACATTTTCTCGTATTTAGAATCAATCTTATCCTCTGCACTACAAGAAAAAGAAGACGACATGTGTCAAAGCATTTTGACGTTTTCCGATATGCGCTCAGAGAACTTGTATTTTTAAAGTCCTTTTGAACCAAATCTGACAGTTTATTAAATGAAACAGACTTTTTGTATTTTTCATCTTCAATTTATAACAAGTGATTTCCACTGGTATTCTGTAAGCTTGCTCGCTTTGCACAGTTAAATATTGTGTTTGTAGATTTCAATTGCATGCCATTCATTTTGCTTCGAATTAATCCTTGTCTCTTCAGTTTTTTAGCTACCAAAAGTTCTTGGTCTTGCTTTTTGACTGCTGGTGTGTAAATGCGAAAGCACCTACAGGGTGTATACTTAATTTCTGACCCCCCACATGCAAAATAAAACTGTTGATGGAAAATATTACCGTGATATTATTCTACCTGTGTACAAACGTGCAGCTGATGATAAGACCATCTTTCCTGTGAGAAATAAAGTTATTCTGATACAAGATGGAGCAACTTGCCACACGGCAAGAGCAACAATGAATGTGATCAACAGAGACTTTCCAGCAGTGTGGACCGACTGGCCTGGCAACTCGCCCGACTTAAATGTCATCGAACATATTTGGTCAAGACTCCAGGACAGTGTTTTACACAATCCTCGACCTCGTAATCGTGAACAGTTGATCAGACGTGTTGAACAGGAGTGGGCTGCCATTACGCAAGAAGAGTGTTTTCGCCTAGTAGAAAGCCTGCCAAGGAGAATTACCCAATCCA